>NW_006159602.1:3008087-3032965 GCF_000334495.1 Tupaia belangeri chinensis | reverse complement strand
AAAAAAAAAAATGCGGGAAGAAAGGGGGGGGGCGGGAGGGGGCTCTGAGTCTCTAACAGGATTCTTAAATGAAATATGATCTAATTTTATATGTCAAGTGGATAAAATTGAATACTTAATTTAAATATGGAAGAGACTAGAATTGTCCAGGAGCTTTTATGCAAGCTTGATTATGAAGTCCACAAGACTAACATTTTAATAACTGTCAATAAGCCAGAGACAAACAATAAAGATAAGAAAACCATGGACAGGCACGCTAGTGTTCTGGACTGTTTCCTGGCTCCTCCAATTTCCTTGGCAATGTGTAAGTCATGTACCTGCTCATGATAACTAAAACCCAACCATGACATGTTCTCATTCCTTTCCAGAAGAAATAAGAAAATCAATGCTTTGTGGCATTTCTTCCTTCTTTGGGATTAGTGGTTTTCAATAGGGGGTGGTTTTGCCTCCTGGGACACACTTAGCTGTGCTTGAAGATGCTTTTTGGTTGTCACAGCTGTGTGAGGTGCACTGCTTATCCAGACTGATGGCTCTCACGCTATTTACCTGCTGATGTCTCCAAATTGTGACTTTTCTCGTAGCTCCAAAAATCACATACCCAGCTTCCTACTCAGTACCCTCACCTGAATGTGTACCAGCATCCAGCAGGTAGTGGCTAGGGACGCTGGTCAATTTCCTACAATGCACAGGACAGTAACGCCCACAGAGTTCTCCTGCACTCAATGTGCTTGAGAGTTTGAGAAATCCTGATTTACACTGAAATGTGCTCAGGGCTCTCTCCTTGGGCTCTGTGATCATGAGAGAGAAGAAGGAAATGATTTGTGATACTAAACCAAAGCTGTTGGCTCATCTTGCAAACAGTTCCAATCCAGAACAGTTTAGCTAAGCACTCATTTCCTTTTTTATTTAGTGCCAATGCCACGGAAGACTCTGCTTCACTCTTTTCCTCCCGGCATTTTCCCCTCCATCGAGTAACCCCTTTAGATCGCAGGCAACCCCTTCAGACTGCGAGAGCCTTTGCCTTCGATATATTAAAAAACCTCAAGTACATATTCCTTTGGAAGTTCAATATCATGGAAGTCACAAGGCCATTTACAAAGATTACTTTAAAAGGCCTTTTATGGTTACTATTAAATAAATGATATGTTCGGTGCACTGGAGCTCAGAGAAGAGATGAAAGTGGAATCCCTGCCCAAAGAGCTTACAATATCCTGCTAGGCCCAATAAATTGAAGCATGAAAGACGACTTCAATGTAACAAGAACAGTCAGGTCCCACTGGGGGAAAAATTCACAAGGGAGACTATTTCAAAGAGAAAAACCCAGATGAAACCAGGGCTATTTCCACTGCTAAAGAACCGAGTGCCTGGGAAGCGACGGGAACGATGACACCAGTCACTTTGCACTGGAGGTTAATGTGGAGAGACTCCCTGGTTGACAAGAGGAAAGTGACTGGTGTCATCGTTCCCGTCGCCCGCAGGGACTCTGCCTAAGCTGTTGACTCTGTGTCCAACCTTGTAGTAAGAGCTGTTCAGTTTGGGCTTTGTGAGTCATTTTCTGTTACCACTAGTTTGGACTTTAAAAAATTTCTGGGGACTAGCACATGGTGTGTTGGTTAAGATACTGAACTTCCACATGGCCAACTGTGGTTCAAGTCCTGGATTTGGCCACTTGAAACACACCAGTGTGTATGCATGTGTGCCCAAAATCCCAGGAAGAGAATGGGGAAGGGATTGTGCTATAGCCATTCCCCATGGGGGTGATTTCTCACTTTCCCTCTCAATGTCTCTCTCTGTTTCCCCAGTGAGCACATGCACTCCATAGCAAAAATGTAAAAAAATTTTAAAATCTGGAAATATAAAATCATTTAGTTTACTAATCAAGAACAGTTTACAGTTCTGAAAATGTTTTTTTTTTTTTTCTAAAGTAATATATGCCAGGGAACAGGTGGTGTTTGCTGCTACCGTGCAGAAGAAAGCCCTCATCTTCTCAGGAATGGGGTCTCACCCTTGGGTAGTAAATTAGGTCGCTAAGGCTGTTATTTCAAAACACCACAAACTGGGAACCAGCAGTTAGCGTAATGGCTATGTCGCTGGACTCCAACGTAGTCGACCGCGGTTTGCGTCCTGGACCCGGTCGGTGGCTTAAAACTCACGCCAGGCGCGTGTGCGTGTGTGCCCAAGATCTCGAGAGGAGAATGGAGGAGAAGGGATTGCAGTGTGACCATCCCCCCTGGGGGGGTGATTTCTCGCTTTCTGTCTCTATGTCTCTCTCTGTCTGTCTGGTGAGCGCACAAGCCCTATAGAGAAAAAAAAAAAAAAAAAATATATATATATATATATACACCACAAACTGAGGAGTTTAAACAGCATAAATGCATCATCTCATAGTTCTAGAGGCTAGAAATTTAAGATCAAGATGTTGATAGAGTGGCTTCCTGCCGAGGGTTGTAAGGAAGTATCTGTTCCATGCCTCTCATCTAGCTTCTGGTGGTTTGTTGCCAGCCTTTGAAGTTCTTTGGCACCCTGAGCTTTGAGTTTGTCTTTGCATAATGTCTGCAAACAAATATCCCCAATCCTATTGAATTAAGGGCCTGCTTTACTCTGGTCTAGCCTCATCTTAATAGTTAAATCTTCAACAATCTTGTTTCTAAATATGATCACAATCTGAAATACTGAAAACTAGATCTTCAGCAAAGAACTATTTGGGGGACTCAGTAAACTTGGAACAGGAAGTTGGTTAAGGAGGAAAGGTCTCTGGACTTCCAGAAATAAGCAATCTGGTTTATTGAAAGGTGTGCTGATGATGCCCAAATGCCTTCAAACCAGAGGATATTTTAAGGTGTATAGTAGCCCTTAATCTTGTATTCCATGTTGATTCCTATTGCTAATGCAATGACAGGTGTGATTCTTCAGAGCTTCACTGAAGCCATCCTGGAAATGTCTCTCTCCAGTGCCTAGAGTCGCCCATCAATTCAGTGAGTGTGTATTTCAAAGGTTATGCTGACACTGAACTGCCTCCCTGGACTAATCTTCCCCTCTTTTTTTTTTTTTTTTTGGAGAGGTTTTCACTACAGGGTGTGTGTGCTCGCCAGACAGAGAGAGACATAGAGACAGAAAGCGAGAAATCACCCCCCAGGGTGGATGGTCATGCCGCAATCCCTTCTCCTCCATTCTCCTCTCGGGATCTTGGGCACGCACGCACACGCGCCCAGCGTGAGTTCTAAGCCACTGGGTCCAGGACACGAACCGCGGTCGACTACGTGGGAGTCCAGCGACATAGCCATTATGCTAACTGCTGGCTCCCTAACCTTCCTTTCTTAAGAAGTTGGGAAGGTGCAGGTCATTCTCTCAAGTATTGTGAAGGAAAATGAGACAGACACAGTGTTTGATGACAGACACAGTGTTTGTCCTCATCGAGCTTCCTGAGACATAGACTGCTGAAAATACTGCCTCAAGACTTCATAATGTTTTTATGTCCAGGTGGTCTAAGATACCTAAATTATGCTTCATGAGAGAGAAGAAGGAAATGATTTGTGATACTAAACCAAAGCTGTTGGCTCATCTTGCAAACAGTTCCAATCCAGAACAGTTTAGCTAAGCACTCATTTCCTTTTTTATTTAGTGCCAATGCCACGGAAGACTCTGCTTCACTCTTTTCCTCCCGGCATTTTGCTTCAGTGTCCTCAGAGCTGTAGGGTCTATCCCCACCACGTCCAGAAGTGTGTAAGGAGTGGTGAGCACTTAGAGTGCAGTGGGGTATGCATGGCATCACACTGGGGGAACACCATTCACAAATGGTACCCTATGAAGCGTGTGCCATGCACCGCCTGGCACTGTGGCTCCATGCTTACCATTCACCTTCTAGTCCTTGTAGCGGCACCTCATCCAAAGCTGTGTTCCTGCCAATGCTCACACCTCAAGCTCCTATGACCCTTCCTGGTTCCTGTTGTCGTCATCTTGACACCAACAGCTCTCATCTCGAGCTCCAGTATTACAGCCAGTGATCACCTTCTCATTTATCGCTCCTAAAGAAGTGCCTATGCTCACACATGATCCTTTTGTTAGATAATATGGTTATCCCATTAATGTCTCTCCTCTCACACGTGATGTCTAATGTCATAATTCAGGATCAGCCTTCCTGAGGAATAAAGGAAGAGACCTGGGCCTTCCCGCTACCATGATCATTTACTGAAGGCAAAGACTGGTCCTGTCACCCTCTTGTTCAGGAGTTTTCAGAAGCTTCCTTTTGCCTCCAAGGCACGTGCCACATGTCTTAGCACAGATCACCCTAGGGTCTGCTCCCCCTCTCCCCTGCCTGCTTTGCTAGCCTCATCTGCTGTTACTCCCCCTTCCCATCTTGCATTCTAGCCAATTGGGACTACTCATTTCAGGTCAACAACATTTTTAAATTTTCATGTTGTGCCTCTATTGTTGCTGTTCTTTTTGCCTGATATTCTTTGCCTCAATGACTATCCAATGGCCTCAAGATTTTGCTTTCCTCCAATCCACACTTCTGTAACATCGTTAGTGTAAATGACTTAGCACATTATCACTAATACCATAATGTATTTATTTGTGCATCTAGTCTTTCTTATTAGGTAATATGGTCTGTGTGGATATACATGTCTGTTTTCTCCTAGCAATGATAACAGGTATGTACACATGGCAGATGGATCCTCACAGAGGTTTGTTTTAGACAAGACACCAAAGTTGTCAATGAACCGGACAATGCAAGTTTATGCATCATCTGGGTTACTCTGAGTCAAATAGCACATTTGCTTTCCTTGATTCTCCTCTGCCCCAGGTCTTTTCCACAGGAGCTAGCCTCCAAGTATGTGATGTGCCCTCTGTTTTTCCTTTTTGGGGAGGTTGAAGGGAAAAGGCATGGGATTCTGCTATGGCTTCTTAGTCCGTTTCCCTGGGCTTTGATCTCGTTGGGATGTGGTCTGTATTAGGGCGTGTTGTGCATGACTTCTGAGCACTGATGCTTCTGATACATCAGTCTAAACTTTAGATCTGAACTGAGAGTCATCATGTGCTGAATCTGTTTCTTCTCCTTACTAACTTATATATTAACCCAAAATATTGCCATAGTGATCTCTCTCTGTTTTTTTTTTTTTTTTCCTTCTTCTTTTTTGGTGTGATATAACTTACCCTGTCACCTCAGGCTAAGAGTTGCTATGAAGACTGTAACAATACCATACATACATCACTTCCCTAAAAATACAGGATCTGCACTGCCCCTCGCTGTTCTCCACAGTGTTGTAAATAGCATTACCCATGAAATTCCGAGCAGCTGCAGAGAGGTCACTCCTGTATTACTGATAGAGGCATGATGGTTCTCCACACAGGCTGTAGCCCAGACTCAGAAAGCAGGCCCTGGCTATAATTTACTTAGCATAATAATACTGGTGGATGATTCATTATTCTGAAGTATTTGAGGTTTTTTTGGGGAGCGGGTGTTTTTTGCTTTTTGGTTATTTTATTTTATTTATTTTGCTATAGGGCACATGTGCTCTCCAGAAAGACAGGGAGAGACAGAGAGACAGAAAGAGAGAAATCACCCCCCAGGGAGGATGACCACGCTGCAACCCCTTCTCCTTCATTCTGTTCTCGGGATCTTGGGCACACACGTACATGCGCCTGGCATGAGTTTAAGCCACCAGGTCCAGGACTCAAACCATGGTCAACTACATGGGAGTCCAGCAACATAGCCATTATGCCATCTTCTGGTCCCCAGAATTTCAGAGTTTCAAGCACTTTTAAATTACTAGATGAAGAACCTATTAGGGAGTTGATGGGAGAGGCTCAGGAAAAAGGCTTTAACAGATACGAGAATATAAGGTTCTTTGTTGAAAGTGATGTGTACAGTAATGTCCTTGACTTGATTATCACACACTGCAGGCACATTTCGAAAAACCATATTGTACACCATCAAGATGTATAACGATTTGATGTAAGTAAGAAGCAATAAGATAAACTGAAGGAAAAAAAAAAGATGCCTAAAAAGAAAGATTTCAGTTCTGTGCTTGTCACTAATTTTCTATACCTAGCATCATGATTTGAACTTGGTAAGTCACTGTGTCACTTTGAGAAAGTTACTTAACCTTTCTAAGTCTCAATTATTGTACTACTTATATAATTACTTTGAGAATCAAATAAGAATGCACATAAAAACATATCAACATTATGCCTGGCGTAGAGTAAATGCCCAATAAGCAGCGATTATGATTATGATTATGGGAACTCAGGAAAGTTGCTCTCCTTTTTGGTAAATCAATTTTTCCTCTTCAAAATAGAGATCAAGTTGTCATTTACTGTCATCTGTTAACACAGTTTTGTAACTTAATATCCATTAAATACAGTACGAATCTTGGATAAAAGCCTGTCTGGGAAGGGAAAAATTTTATGCTTTTTTTTTTTTTTGAGAAGCAGTTAGTTAAGATTTAAAATGAAATATTTGTTTTCCTAATATTTTATTAATAAAGTGAGTGCCAAATATGTACCTTTCTGAATGTTCCAATTCATTATTTTAAGTGCCTCTTTATAGAAAGGAAACATCTGGGTTGAAACAACTTTGATTCAATGCTTGTCATAGTGGCAGTGGTATTTGTCAGGTCTACAATAATTTTTTTTCCATGTTTGCATGTATCTGAGGTGTTCAACAATTAATTAGAGAGGAAAGAAGAACATTAATAAAAATAAAAGAGCGGACAAGAAAAAAAGAGCCTTTATCTGTCAGATCCAAAAGGACTTTCTGATATTTTTGCACTCTCTCTCTTTCTCTCTCTCTCTCTCTTTTAATGGACAAGCTTGTCACTGATTCCCAATTCAAACACCAATACCTAAATATCAATCCAGTTTAAAGCTAGATATGACTCTGGATGCTAAAGACCTTTGAAGAAATGCTGAAAGTCATGAATACTGGCTCAGTAGGCAACACTCTGTAGATATATGGATGTAGTCATCCATCTCTTCCACTCAGCCCTAAATGCAAAGAAGATAAGCCGAACCACCCAGAGCAGTGCCTAGCACATAACAGACACTTAAGATACATTTCCAATGGACTTGTTTCTACCCACTTTGTTCCCACATTTGAAAACTGTAAAACTACAGATTTAGGAGTAGAGCCTTCAAAAAGGAAAGGGTCAGCAAGATCCAGGGAGAAAGAAGAGGAGGTGAGGAGGAGAGAGTCAAATGTTCATCCTTAGGAAAGTGAAAAGACGGAGATGGCTGGGCTTCCAGGTGTCATCGTCCAGAGGAACCAAGAAACTGTGGAGCAGGTCTTAAATCACAAAAGTTCAGAAAGAAAGTTCTTTTGGCTTTCTACCTCCCCAAATTTGGGACTGTTTCCTTATAGGAAGTAGCAGGGAAATTCTTAAAACGAGGAAGAACAGTGTGCCTGGCTTCCAGGACACCAAAAGGGGATTGGAGCTCCTTATTCTCTAGTAGGTCATGAGTGAAAAGGAATACCAAGGGACAAAGGGTGGTGGCCATAATTTAAAAAGAAGAAGGAGGAAAGAAGGAGGAGGAGGAGGAGGCGGAGGAGGAAAAGAAGAAGAAGAGGAGGAGGAAAAGAAGAAGAAGAAAAGATGAAGAGAAGAAGAAGAGAAGAAGAAGAAAAGAAGAAGGAGGAGGAGGAGGAGGAGGAGGAGGAGGAAAGAAGATTGAGTCCCTGGAGACTGCAGCAAGAAAGAAAAGAACACAAGCATATAGCCTAGGCCCAGAAAGTGTCTCTGGGGTCTCAGCAGTCAGGTGCTGAGCCAAATCTGTGCCACCAGAGACCTCAAAGGGAGCAGCTCATATTGAATAACAACAGTGGCAATTGTTTATGCAGTGCTTATCCCTATGTTCCCGGTGCTGTTTGTGGGATAGACATTATAAGTAGTCCCACTTAACAGATGAAACTGAAACACAGAGGGGCTATTAAGTACTGAATCTTGTCCAAATTCTTACAGCTGGTAGAAGACAGAGTCAAGATTTTATTCTAGGAGATCTGATCCCAGAGTCCAGGCATTTAATCACTACATTATCTCTTCCTCTGTAAACTAAATTTTGAGGGTTGAGCCTTAGCTTTAACCATCATTATTTATGTAAATTTTAAAATATTAACATTACCTCATCAAAATAAAAGTAAAATATTTTGGTAATATAATCATTAAAAATAAAGAAAGAAAGAAAAAAGAAAGTACCTTCGTGAGCCAGCCCAGTAGCACAGCTGTTAAGCACTCTGTGTAAAGATACCACATGGCTTGTTGTGGTTTGAATCCTGGCTCTGGCAGCTTGAGAAATATGCAAGGCATGTCCACATGCATGCCCCAAATCCTGATAGGATGGAGAAATGGAGGAAAGGAATTCTTGCGTGACCATGCCCTACGGAGGGTGCTTTGTGTGTATGTGTGTGTGTCTCCCTCTCTCATGAGCACATGTGCCTTCCAGTAATTAAAAACAATACTTTCATGACAGAGTAGAGCTACTATAAAAATAAGAAAGTAATGCTGTAGAAATAGAGAGCAGGATAGTGATTACGAAAAGCTGCGAAGGGAAGGGAAGGGAAGGGAAGGGAAGGGAAGGGAAGGGAAGGGAAGAAGGGAAATAGAGATATTTGTTAACAGATACAAAATTACAGTTAGGGTTAGAGGAGTAAGTTCTAGTGTAAGAGAGTACAGAAGGGTAACTACAGTTAGCAGTAATTTATTGTGTATTTCAGAATGGCTAAAAGAAGATTTCAGATGTCTCAAAGCTGATGGCATTCAAATCGACAAATATCTGAGATAATTATCCTGACTTGATCATAACATGTATTTACATATTGAAAAATTGCACTAACCCCCACAAATATGTACAATTATTATGTGTCAGTTAAAAAATACTATGAGGGGAAGGAAGCCAGCAGATGACATGGTGATCGGGAGCACTGGACTCCCACATAGCTGACCATGGTTTGAGTCCTGGACCCAGCAGCTTTGTTTCTCAATTTCTCTCTCTCTCTCTCTCTCTCTCTCTCTTACACACACACACACACACACATACACACACACACACACATATATATATATATATTCAATGGAAAATTATTTGTTGATAACATATGTGATTAAGGAATGGAAAGCAACTATAGATACCAGAAACAGTGTGGGAGGAGGATGGGAAATGGCAGAGGGTGAGAAGTGGGGAGGGATGTGTGTGTGTACACATGCACACACGCATACACACATATGTATACACATATGTATATATATATATATTTAAGAAACAAGTAGAAAATTATTTATTGATGATAACATATATGATTAAGCCAATATACAGTGTATTCTGGATGGGAAATCACATTTTGTATGCTGTAATGATGTTCAGTGAACAATGTAAAATCAATAAATTTTTAAAAATTATTTGCACTAAAATAAGTTTATATTTTAATTTAATTTTTCCATGAAGTCTTTGAGCTCTCCTTGTATTAGACTGACAAAAACAATTAAGTTCTATAGTAGTAAGTTGGTCATTACTTGGAATGATAGTTTAGTAAATTAACTGAGCAGTATCCAAGACAAATAAGAAACATATCCTCTACAACCCAGCAATTTAAGGATATGGCCTAGAGAAAATTTTGCACATGTAAACATAAAGACATATTGAAGAATGCTTGTTGCAACATTTTTCTTTTTGTTAGCAAAAATTGGACGCAAACCAAATGTCCTAAGAATGGATAGATAAATTGTTATTTACATACATTGGGGGAGAAAAGTAATGCCAAGAAGTCTGCTGAAGAAGCATAAGCTAGTTCCTTGTAAAGCCCAGCTTGTGAATTAGTGCCTGCTGATTCTATATCAAATCAAGACAGGCCCACAAGAAACACAAGGAGCTCTGTGTCCCTGCTCAGCTATACACATGCTCAAAGTGCTCAAAAGGTAAGTGTTGGCTTGACTTGACTTGCATATCTATTTGTGAGAGATTACCACATATGTCTGAGCATTCTAGAAAAATGAGACTCAATTAGTGTAACAGGCATGGCTTAAAAAGATAGATGAAATGGGATTTGAACATTTTTTTGGCTAGGAAACATTTTCAAGACACTAACTTCAGGCAGGCATGTGTGTGAACACAGAAATGATTCATACTATTGGAGCAGTACACAAAACAACAAAAAGTAGTATCTGGAACAGATCCAAAGACATCACAATTTAGCAAAAAAGGTTTGGCTCTTGATCGGTTCATGCTGGATCTCCAGTTGCAGTTACAGGTGCTCTGGCACTTGCAACAATTGTGTTCTTTGAAGCAATCCACCAGCTGATCCACCATGGTAACCAGCCTTCAAGATGGTCCCAGCGATCTCTGTCTCCTGGTGTTTATCCCCTTGTGAGTTCCTCACACATGGTACTAGGGTTGGTCTGTAGGGCCAATAGAATATAGTAAAATAATAGCCTGTCACTTCTGAGATTAAGTTATAAAAGATACTGTCTTTCTTGCTCTCTCTCTCCATTAGATCATTGTCTTGGGGGAAGCCAGCTCCCATATTGAGAGCATCCCTGAGAATAGTCCAGTGTGTCAAGGAACTCCTGCCAACATGAGTGAATTTGAAAGCAGATCCTCCTGCCCAATCGAGCCTTCAAACATTTTGACTGAAACTTCATGGGAGACCAGAACCACCCAATTAAGCCACTTCTAGATTTCCAGTACTCAGAAACAAGTCATACATATTTGTTGTTGTAAACTACATTTTGGGTTAATTTGTCACAACAATTGAGAATGAATATATTCACTTGGCTGATGCTTGCCACTTTGGATTGTCAATGTCTTCTGGCCTATAGATGAACTCAGACAGTACTTCCAATCAAAACTAAATTCACCAATCCTGCCATCATGTGAATAGAGTTATGGAATGCTGGAACAGCTCCATCAGGCCTTTCATTTCTACAGATTTGAGTCCTCAGAGTGAAATAAATTATTCACGATTACCCAGTCAATGTTAAAAACCTTGCCCTTTCAGTCACCTCCAAATCAACCAAAAGCTTCTGGTATACACAACTATTCATTGGGATCACAGACAAGGTACAGTGCTGAGTGGGACCTAGGAAGAGTCTTTATCCTTGCCACGAGGCACCACTCTTCCAGTTCAATCTAGGGAAGTCGAACTATGACACTTCACTGCTTTGGGACCTTTAATGTGATCTGGGCAATACAATGATCTTTAGCTGCAACTAACTGTAGCAATACAGAGGAGTCTTCAAAAATTCACAGAAAATGCCCACTATAAAAAAGAAATGCAGGGAACCAGCAGTTAGCGTAATGGCTATGTCGCTGGACTCCCACGTAGTCGACTGCGGTTCGTGTCCCGGACCTGGTGGCTTAAAACTCACGCCGGGCGCGTGTGCGTGCGTGCCCAAGATCCCAAGAGGAGAATGGAGGAGAAGGGATTGCGGTGTGACCATCCCCCCTGGGGGGTGATTTCTCGCTTTCTGTCTCTATGTCTCTCTCTGTCTGTCTGGCGAGCGCAGGCGCCCTACAGTGACAATCTCTCAAAAAAAAAAAAAAAAAAAGAAATGCATGAATTACAAAACTGTTTGCACCAAATAAACTCATACTTTAATTCTATTTTCCATAAACTTTTTGAATTCCTCTTGAAAATCAGTAAAAAATCAATCCCAAGTGTACTGATAATAGAAATCAGTTTCCTAAAGGACTTGAGTCAGAATATCAGGCTGGTAGTTACTGTGTCTAAAGGAATAAGAAGGCTATCAATCCAGATGTAGAAGTGTGCTATATGACAAAATAATAAGGACCCTAAACTTTACAGCTTTGATTCTCAAACTTCAGCAAGTACTGGAATCCCCAGTAGTTTGGGATTCACTTTCAAAACTTTTTTTTTTTAATACTTTTAGCCAGTATGCATCAGTCAGCTCATAAAGTGAATTTACCCAACATGAATACACTTCATGCCAGTCCAGTTCAGTATACTATACACATCATCATCAATGTATAATAATTCAGTGCCCCATAATGTCTTGCTTCTTTATTTTTCTCCTTAATTTCTTTCCTCATAGTCTCTCCCTTGTCCCACCCTCTCCCACATTGTCTTCAGTATCCCTAACCATTTTCCATACTTCCATATTCTCCAGTCTTTCTATTTCTACCATAGCATGTGGACAATTGATATATATTAAGTGGAGACATACGATGTCTCTCTTTCATAGCCTGGCTTGGTTCACTCAGCAGTAAATCTTTCATATTCATCCACTTTCTATCAAATGCCAGGATCTTGTTTTTGTTGTTTTTTGGTTTGTTTGTTTGTTTTTAATGACTCAGTAGTATTTCATAGAGTATATGTACCACACTTTTTCAATCCATTCATCTCTTCATGGACATTTGGGTTGGTTCCATGTCTTAGCAATTGTGAATAATGCTGCAATAAACATAGATGTGCAAGCACATTTCCAACTGAACATTCTCGTACCTTTAGGTAGATACCCAGGAGTGGAATTGCTGGATCAAATGGTAACTCTATTTGTAGATCTTTGAGTAACTTCCATATTGTTCTCCACAGTGACTGGACCAATTTACATTCCCTTCAACAGTGTAGGAGAGTTCCCCTTCCACCACTCCCCCATCAGCACTTATTATTATTATTTTTTTTAATCTTCTCTATTCTGACTGGGCTTAGGTGGTATCTTATTGTGGTTTTGACCTGCATTTCCCTTATGATGAGGGATGTTGAGCATTTTCTCATATGCTTTTTGGCTATTTGTATGTCTTCCTTAGAGAATTGTTTGTTGAACTTATTTTCCCACCTTCTAATTGGGTTGTTCTTTTGTTTTTGGGTAAGCCACTTGATTTCCCAGTGTATTCTGGTTATCAGTCCCTTATCTGAGACATAGTTTACAAAAATATTCTCCCAGTCCAAGGGTTGTTGATTCACACTAATTACTGTGACTTTTGCTATACAGAAACTTCTTAGTCTGATGTAATGCTCTTCTAAAGCCACAGCTCCCATGAGGTGGCCTAAATTAACAGCCCCTTCTCCCTAGAAGCCACTTTTTTTTTTCCCCTAATCATTTCAAGAAATAAGGACAAAAACAGCTCTCTGCCTCACCATTCCTTGTTGTTCTCACTTAGTCATGATTAAATCATTTTTTTTCTTTCATTTTTAAGAGAGATTTTTTGCTGTAGGGCATGTGCACTCGCTGGAGAGACAGTAATCGATAAATCACTCCCCAGGGGGAAGACCACACTGCAATCCCTTCTCTTTCATTCTCCTCCTGAGATTTTGAACACTGACACACACACACTCCTGGCATGAGTTTTAAGCCACTGGGTCCGGACCTTGAACCACGGTCGACTATGTAGGAGTCCAGCTACGTAACTATTACACAATCTGCTGGTCCCTGACCAAACATTTTAAATGAATACCCTACTACCTTCCATTCAATCATCCCTTTCAATGTGTCACATGTTCTCTACCTGGACTGTACCTGACAAGATGTAGAAAATCTCTCAGTATCAAAGTGCATAAGACAATTTAGCAGCAACAAAACATACAGTGGGACAGTGGTCATTTTTCCCTTGCTAACACTAAACATTAAAGGTTGCCTGATTACAGGATTATCATTTTTGTTCAAGTACAAATGGCATTGCAATTGTGCAGCCCAGGTTCAGGTGGTGCAGGAGGAGACAAGAATAGCATCAGCCTCCCTACTGAGATGTCGAAGTCTCATCATTTGTTACTCGTTTGTTATTGTTACTGAGGGACTCTCGGCTCAGCAGCCTCTGAAAGCACCAGAAAGAGTCCTGCAATGGGACTTGTCCTTTAAATATAGGCACCCCAGAGCTAGGATGTAGTTGCATACACCTGACACTTCAACGCAATCTTTCAGATTTCTCCAGTTTGTCAGTGATGTACTTGGGACAAACATCAACCCTTTAGCTTCATGGGTATCTGGCAATGGAAAGTGCCACAGGTAACTAAAAGCAGAACTTGGCAATCTCCACAAATTGGTCTGCTGGTGAAACCAGGCTGCCAGAGTCTTGTTAGGAGTGACAGGTCACCATCACTTCTCATTCCATGGCAAGAAAATACAAAGCATCCTGGGTCACAGGGCAAAGCCATAAGTGAGAGACTGCAAATTGATAGCTCATAGGCACTGATGAATCCATAGGCATGTTTCACTTAGCTCATATGGCAGGTTTTTAAAATGCATTGCCAATACGCAATATTTGGGAGAACTATCAATCTCTGGATGTTTGGCTTTTATTGAAAAGATATTCCTTGCAACAGTACGATGCGGTACACAGAGTAGAACACTTGATAAACCTTGATGGGAATACTAATGGCAGTAAACTAATAAGAAGGAGGATTACTCAGTGTTGTCTATCACCTGGAGAGACATTTTACTGAAAGTAAAGTAACTGCTAATGGTGATACAGCTGCTAGAGAGTACGCATTTAGGTCAGCCTGAGGTTCAGTGAGCACACTACTTGTGATTTCAAATTTACAGAGGAATGACTGTGTCCAGGGTTATTTATTATCTTCTTTCCTACCATGGGAGCCATCCATCTAACAGGGAACATGGGGGCTGGATGCTGAACAGCCTGGCCAAGGATGACACAGACACAGAATGAATATCCAGCCTCCCACCATGTGTGGCAATAAATCTACCCAGTAAAAGAGGCACTTCGATGAGAACCAGGCTTTCCACCCTCCAGGCTTGTGGTCTTGGCCTGAGGTACTTGGCCACAGTGATAGATGAGACCCTAGGTTCGAAAACAGAGCCTAATGACATTGGCTTCCTTGGGCTTCCCAAGAAGGGGTGGGCTCATTCCTCAGTGAGTTTATCTAAGTGGGGCCAAATCATTCTAGTAACATTCTTTCAACTTTTCTTTTTCTCTTTTTTGTCATCAACTCCTCACACTTCCAAACACACAAACACACACTCAGACATATATATACATGAAGAAACACACACATACAGAGACACATATGCAGTCTTTTCTATTTTTTTTTTTAGAGGTTTTTGCTATAGGGCATGTGTGCTCACCAGAAAGACAGAGAGAGACAGAAAGACAGAAAACAAGAAATCACTCCCCAGGGGGATGGCCACGCTGCAGTCCCTTCTCCTCCATTCTCTTCTTGGGATCTTGGGCATGCAAGCACACATGCCCGGCATGAGTTTAAACCACCGGGTCCAGGACTCGAACTGTGGTCGACCACATGGGAGTCCAGCGACATAGCCATTACACCACCTGCTGGTCCCCACATATGCAATCTTAAAGACTGAGAATGATCAGAGGCATATGGAGAAAAAGACACTTGACAGAGTGAAAAACTGTCCATTCCTTAACTTAAGGCTTCCATCCACCTCCCTAGAGACTGCTCATCACCCCAAGGTCTGGTTAATATGTTCTACAACTTCACAATTTAAATAATAGTAATAATTGTTAACAGTTATTATGCTAGGCATGTAATTATGGTCCAGGTATATGTATATCACTTCACCTTTTGAACACCTTGGTTTAGTCCTCTTTTTGAGTGAGGGAGAAAGAAAGAGAATGCTGCCAATGGGATCCTGCCACCATGATCCATCCCCAGCTCCAGCAAGCACTGGGCCCTGGGCATACACGTGCCTGGTGTCCTCAGGGAGGTCTCCAGATGTGAGCCTGTACCATCCCCTTTTAGGTCTGCATCACAAAGCATCTTATTTTACTGCTGCTCCCCTGTCCAGCTCCATTTAAATCTGCTTGACAATCCTTGGAGGAAAGCACCATAATTATCTCAGTCTTAAGGACAGAGAAACTGAAGCTCAGGGATGTTAAATAACTTGCTCAAGGTCACTTGAAGAATAAATGGCAAAATCAGATTCAAATATCATTTCTCTAATCCCAGAATAGAGTGGCTGAAATATATGTACATATGTATTTTTTTTTGAGAAATTTTTGCTATAGGGAGCATGAGCTCACAAGAGAGACAGAGAGACAGAAAGTGAGAAATCGCCCCTCAGGACGTATGGCCATGCTGCAATCCCTTCTTCATTCTCCTCCTGAGATCCTAAGTACATGCACAGATGCACCCAGGGTAAGTTTGAAGCCACTAGGTCTGGGACTTGAACCATGGTAGGCCATGTGGGAGTCCAGCAACATAACTGCCATGCCATCTGCTGGTCCCCAGAGTGACTGAAATATTAAACTGATTTCTTTGGAGATTGCCATAGGAAGTCTTTGGTATATAAACAAACAGAAAATCATTGAGGTTAACCCATTTCTTCAGTATCAGTCTTTATATCAGTGTGGAATGGGGCAGGGGGAGTAGGGAAGAGTATAGAGAAGGATAGCAAGAGAACAAATAGAGAGACATGACATTAGTGGGACACAGAAATGGTTTATTACCTGTTGATGATGACATGTATAGTATTCTCAACTGGACTGGTCTGAGAAGTATTTCATGTTGGGTAAATGCTTTATACAAGCCAAATGATATATAGTGATTGAATGTTTAAAAAATAATGAGAATATATAATAATAATCTGAAAAAAATGATGAAAAGCTATTTGATGATGATGTGGATAGTAATGTCTTTGTCTTGACTGATATGCATGGTAACTGTGCTGGAAAAGGAAATGCAATACACTGTAAAAATAATTGTGATACAATGTAATATAAAAAAGATTAGATAATAAATTTTTAAAAAATCAGTCTTTATATGAGTATGGGTGGATAGAGAGACCCAGAACTTGAACTGGGATATTTCCAGGTCCTAAGTAATTAGATTCTATCCAATTTTACATTGTTCATTGAGCATAATGTCACCAGGCTTCACTCCAGGCCTTAAATCAGAGACCTTTTGGCTTCCAGGACCTAAGAGTGGCTTTTAGTCTCTAGCCAGCAAAAAGCCAAGGCCCTCAACCCTATAGCCATAAGAAAATGAAAGCTGTCAACAACTTGAACAAGCTTGGGGGGGGGCGGAATTCTTCCCCAATTGAGGTGAGAATGCCACAGCTCAGTCAACTTCATAACTGAAGCCTTAGGAGGATCTGAGCTGAGGACCCAGCTAAACCATATCGGATTCCTGATCCACAGAAACTGTGAGACAATAAATACATGTTATTCTACAGCATTCAGCTTGTGGTAACTCATTACACAGCAATAGAAAACAGGATGCTGGCCCAAAAAAAAAAAAAAAGAAAACAAAATGGATACCTGTTTTTTTTTTTTTTTCAACTGACAGTATTTACTCAAAAAGACAAGAGACAGGTGAGAAAACTATTAAGGCAGTTTCCAAATACTTCATTTAATTGATTTAATAAGTATTCTGAGTATGTGTATGGTGCTCAACTTGGTGGAGGCTGGGCTTGCCAGAGGATACAAAGATATCCACAACAATCTGTCTCTAAAGAGACAGCATCACCAAACAAGGAGCTGCAATGCAGAAAGTTCTAGAAAGGTCAAAGGCACAGCATGTTCTGAGGCTAGGACCAGAGCTGTGAGTTTTTCAGTGGGAGGAAGTAGCAAAGGCATCAGGCAGGATAACTTCTGGTCAGGCCTTTTAGAAAGAGAAGCTATGCCCTGGGCAGATGAAGGAGAGTAGAACACTTTTTTTTTTACAGACACTAAAATTGCATATAATGTGACAACCCACAGAGGCACACATGCTCTCACACATTTGTGAGTATTTGGAGAGAGGGCAGGAGGAGAGGTACCTTCTGCTGGATCACACTGCTCGGGTCGTCCAAATGTCGTAAAAGGATGTGAGTGTCAACATTGAGAGCATGCCACTGTTCCATTAGAAAAGGAGACAAGCTAGTGCTGCTGTTCCATGGTGAAGAAGAGCAAGCAGAGCCACGGATACCCTACATAGCATTCCCTGCCTTCTATTAATCCACAGTTAATACTTTCTTTTCTTTTCTTTCTTTCTTTTTTTTTTTTTTTTTGGTTTGAGAGGTTTTTGCTATAAGGCGTGTGTGCTCGCCAGAAAGACAGAGAGAGACAGAGACAAAAAGTGAGAAATCACCCCCCAGGGGAGATGGCCACACTGCAATCCTGTCTTCTCCATTCTCCTCTTGGGATCTTGGGCATGCACGCACATGTGCCTGGCATGAGTTTAAGCCACTGGGTCCAGGACTTTAACTGTGGTCGACTACATGGATGTTCAGCAATGTAGCCATACGCCAACTGCTGGTCCCATATAGTTAATACTTTCTAATCCCAGAAAAACTGAAGCTACAGAAGCTGTAGTGAAGCCTGGATGTCACTGGTAACCCTCCGTTCCATCTACAGGTTCTATGTACGCAGCCTCCAGCACCTGTGACCTTCTGAGGTTTGCCCTGGAGCACGCCAACTGCCTAACCCATTCAGAGGACTGGAAGTGCTGGAGAGTTTTCTGCCATCCCTCCATCCAGTGCCTCGAGTGCAAAGACAATGATATGATGGACTAGTGTGGAGTTCACACACTCAGCTTCTTTCCCATGAATCACGACAAATTCTGGTATCAGTCATGCACCAGTTCTCCCCTTGGAATCAGCCCATGAGACAGCCCTTCAAACCACACCCTTTCTTGGTTTTTATCCCTTCCTGTCCTGCCTCTCTTGTTCCTGGGATCAAGAATTTCCTTAATAAACCCTTTAGCGGGGGCCCGTAGGTGTTTATCGCTGGACTCTCACATGGCTGACTGCAGTTTGAGTCCCAGACCGGATGGCTTGAAAATCATCTGGTGCCTGTGTATGCATATCCAAGATCCCAGGAGGAGAATGGAGGAAAAATTTCAGTCCCCCAGGAGGTGATTTCTCACTTTCCCTTTCACTGTCTCTGTCTCTCTCTACCTCTCTTTCTGTGGTGAACACACACGCCCTATGGCAAAAACCTCTAAAATTTTTTTTTTTAATCCCTTGGCCTTAATAATTAGTTCAGGATCTTTCTAGAACTCAACTTAAGAGAAAAGATCAATAAAAACATCCCACGGCTTCAGACATGTTCTTGGCTGCATTTTATAACGCAGTGATCCACTTTGTCCATAGAACATCCTTTGAGATGGGTTGAGTCACAGCACAGTGATAACCCTTTGAGGCCACATACTTCTTCCCAAGTGTCCGTCACCTTCTACTGTCACTTTGCAGCTGCTGCCAAGATCAGCCAGGTCATTGAGCTCAAAGATCTTGCCAACATTCTACTTTGCTCTAGGCAGGGGTCTCTGTAGTCTAGCTTTGACATCCAAATTTAAAAATGAAAAGTATATAGAATTATAACAATAACAGTGATCTCAACAAAAACAATAACAAGAATAGTTATTTCAACTTTCTAACCCAAAACCTGTGCCACAATGACACATCATGACCCAGGTATTCTTTAATGTTTCATTCTGGAGGAAAAAATGTAAGTCCCTGGCACTTTCCCTAACTAAGCTCACAAGGATATGCTATTGGCACCTGTGAAAAACATTAAAGCAAGACAATATTACCACTACTGAATAGTTACAAAACAACTCTTTCTCCTAAAGAGCCAAAGCCCTTCCTATTATCATGCTATCACATATATTTATGCTTAAAATACTGACAAGACCTTGCTCTTTATACTTCATAAGTGAAAACTGAAAAAAAATTAATAAATAACACATCTTTTTATCTGGATCTTTATCTAGCATGGTAAGAGAGCTCTAAAAGGAAAATCTTAATTTTTTTCGCACGTAGAGTTGGAATAACATAGTTGAGTTAGGACAGGAAGTTGGGTGAACCCTTCCATGTGAAATAGACTTTTCACAATACCACTCCTTCCCACCAGTATTTTTCAGTTTCATATTGCACTACTTTAACATTTTCTTTAAGAAAAAATAAATTCAAATTGGCTTTAAATAGTCCTTTAAGAAAAGAGAGTAGAGTATTTCAAATATATTGCATGAATCTTGTTCATCTTCATGTAAAACAGAATTATATGACAATTATGAATCACATTGCAGTATGTCACTTCATTCTATAAGACAAACCAATTAAGCAGCATGAACAATACAACTGAGGAACATCAAAGGACTAAAGTGATAATTGACTAAAATGAGAGGTAAGTTCTATCAGGACAGTCATGGTGATCACCATGGATACTGAACTGTGTAATGTGAGGCTCCGAGGAAATTACAACCACAGTTTTGTAATCAGAATGTTGTGGATTTGATTCCAACTCCAACTCTGTGGAGGTGGGTGACTTTAACAAGTTATTTCATCTCCGTGAGCCTCATTTCCCAGATCTAAAAAATGGGGTTAATAATAACTTTCATGGGATCGGTGTGTAGATTAAAGATAATATGTATATGAACAAAATGGAAAAATATTTATTCACCAGGATTCCAGAAAATTTGAGGAAAGTTTACTGGCCCGATAGAGATAAACCAGTCCTTGTTTTTAGGAGGAGCCATTGAAGGGTTAAACAACATTTACCAAAGAAATGTCCACTGTGCAGAGGGTCAAGAGAAATGCCTGTAGGCTTGGTGGTTTTAGAAACACTTTTAGAGAAACTATTTCTAATAACAAAGTGTCTTGTGACGTAGAGGTAAACAAGGCTTCTTAAGTCACAGATAATAACCATAAACAAAGACCTTAAAAATAGGACTTCATCAAGATTAAAAATTTCTACTTCTTAAAAAATACCATTAAGCAAGTTAATAGGCGAACCATGGACTGGACAACATATTTAACAATGAACTGTTACCAGTGATATTAGCTTTGTAAACAAACCCTGCAAAGTGGGTAAAAAATGTGAACAGTTCATAAATGAAGGTGTGCAAATAGCCAATTACCCCATACAAATGCACCCAGCATCAGTAGTCATCAGAGAAATGCAAATTAAAACCACAAGAAATACCATTCCCACACCTACAAGAATGGGTAAAGTAAAAAAGGTTGAAATATTTACAAAGTTATAGAGCACTGAATCTCTTACACACACTAAAAGGAGTAGGAATATGAATTGGCACAATTCCTTTGGGAAAGGGTTTAGCAGTTTTAAAAGCCTTGAAAATAGTTATGGACACTGGAGAGAAAGTGAGAAGGAGAGTGGGAGAGGGGAAGGGTGTATAGGGAGGAAAATTTGGGAGAAAAATAGAGAGGTAAGACATTTGTGGGACACAGAAATCATTTATTACCTGTTGATGACGTGTACAGTATTTTCAACTGGACTGGTCTGAGGTGTATTTCATGTTGGGTAACTTCTCTTTACAACCTAAATCATGTATAATGATTGAATGTATAACTAATAATAATAATATAAATAAAAAGAACAAATAAATAAATCATTGAAAAATGAAACTAAACATCTATCTACCTAGCATTTCTACTCCATGGTATCTACCTCCCCTGCCCCACACTGAATGAAAACGTATTTCCAAGAAGACTTGTACAAGAAATGTTATGGCATCTCTATTCATAAGAAAGTATATTGACAAAGTGAGCATCGTCCAGGCATCGGCCACCAACAAAATGGAGAACTAAATTGGTACAGTGGAATAACACTCACCAATAAAAAGTAGAGCATTACTAATAAAAGCAAAGATGCGTGTACATCTCAGAAACATGCTGAGAGAAAAAAAAGGTACTATTATATATTCTATGCATATATATATATATATATACACACACACACACACAGAACTGGGAAAGGTCTGAGATTTTATCCTACTTGAAAGCTAACTTCTTAGCATGCTGTCTTTTTTTAGATGCTGGTAGAAGACATGGGCTTTCTGGGTCGGAGAAAAGTTAACTCTGTTACTCACAACTGTAGCAGTAGCTAGAGTATCACCATTTTCTGGAGCTGCTTTCCCAAGCCCAGTCCCTGCATGGTGACATGAAAAGGGCCAGGTGACACCCACACAGGCAGCAGAAAGGATCTCTGGGCTCAGCAAACCTGCATCTTCTGTATAGGGCAGTAAGCTCACCTGCTCTTTGTTCTCAAGGGAAACATCATGTCTGTATTCTTTTTTTTTTTTTTAGGGGGGGAGGTTTTTTGCCCTAGGGCATGTGCGCTCACCAGATAAGCAGAGAGAGACAGAGAAACAGAGCAAGAGATCACCCGCCAGGGGGGATGGCCACGCCGCAATCCCTTCTCCTCCATTCTCCTCCTCTCGGGATCCTGGGCACACACGCACACGCGCCTGGCGTGAATTTTAAGCCACTGGGTCCCAGAGTCAAACCGCGGTCTACTATGTGGAAGTCCAGCGACATAGCCATTACACTAACTGCTGATCCCAACATCATGTCTGTATTCTAAAGTTGCTTGTTATACAGACATCCTTCAAAAGAGATTCTGGACCTTCTGCTAGGAAGATATGCAGAAATGTGAGAAATTCACAGAGACATTTAATCCCAATCCTGTATAATGCCACTTACAAGGAATTGTAGAGCTGGCAAAGTCATTTATAATAGAAAAAAAAATTAAGAGTTTATTTCCATGAGGGTGGGGGCAGACAGTCCTGCCAGGGAACTTTCTGATAGGACTTTGGTGTATGCATTTGTCAAAAATCAGTGGAAGTACACCTAAGATTTGTGTATTTCATTTTAGCTAAATTTTTATCAAAAGAGAAAAACTGTTAACAAATATATAAACTGTATTTAATGACATACATGCCGGGACCAGCAGTTGGCATAATGGCTATGTTGCTGGACTCCCATGTAGTCAACCATGGTTCAGATCCCGAACCCAGTGGCTTAACCTCATGCCGGGCATGTGTGCTTGCATGCCCAAGATCCTGAGAAGAGAATAGAGGAGAAGGGATTGTGGTGTGGCCATCCCCTCTGGGGGGTGATTTCTTGCTTTCTGTCTCTGTCTCTCTCTGTCTTTCTGTAGAGCGCATGCACCCTATAGCAAAAACGTCTAAAAAAATTATACACATGCCAAAGCATTTATAGGGGAAACTTACTGTCAGCCCTTTACTTTGAAAGCCTCAAAAAGCAAGCTAGATTAATATTTGATAAATGGATAAATACATCCATAGCTTTACACAAATCAAGTATAATAAAATGATAACTATAGAATCTAGATTGTGTGTATAAGGGTGTTCGCTGTGAAATTTTTTCAATTTTACTATTTGTTTGAAAACATTTATAGGAATATGAAAACATGGATATGAGGAGACTATCTCTGAAAAATCATTAAAAGGAAAGGATAAGACTGACCCCGTGGCCCAGTGGTTAACAGAGCTGGATCCCACATGACTAAATGAACTGCTCAAGTCCAAGCCGTGGTGGCTTAAAAAATACTCCTGAAAGATTGGAGGGCATAGAAGCAGTGAAAATATTTATGAATTCTGGAGACAGTGTGGAAGGAGGGTGGGAGAAGGGAAGATATAGGGGAGGAAATCAGGGAGAAAAAATAGAGAGGCAAGACATCTGTGGGACACAGAAATGGTTTATTACCTACTGATGATAACGTGTACAGTATTCTCAGCTGGACTGGTCTGAGATGTGCTTCAGTTTGGGTAAATTCTCTTTACAAGCCAAATGATGTATAGCAGAAGGAGAATAAAATAAATAAATTTTTAAAATACTGCAGATGCATGTACGCATACTCCTCAAATTCCAACAGAATGGAGAAACTGAAGAGAAGGTTTGTGGCATGACCACGCTCTAGTGGGGGATGTTTTCTCCCTTCCTCTCTCTGTCTCTGACAACTTTCTTAAAAAAAAAATGATAGAGATGACTACGTAATAATATTTTTAACTTGCATATAGGAAAAATACACCCCTTAAACACACACACACACACACACACACAAAATGAAAGGGTAACTAATACACTGGAAAATATTTACAACATATCTGACTGTGGAGTGGTTAAAATGAAAAGTTCTCATAAGTCAAAAAGAAAAAAGATTAGTACCAGGCCAGTCAGTGGGTTTGTGATTAAGGCAGCTGGATCTTACATGGTTAACTGTACAGTTTAAGTCCTGGACCTGACATGCCAGAAACGTGTACATGCATGCCCAAAATCTGAAGACGAGAATGGAGGAGAAAGAATTGGAGCATGGCCATCCCCCTAGGTGGTGAATTCTCTCTCTCTCTCTCACTCTTTCTTCACCAGCAAACTCATGTGCCCTTATAACAAACTAAAATAATAATAATATAATAATAATAGCAACGGGAAAGTGGGCCAAGGCCACAAATAGGCAATTTACAACAAAATAACGCAACAACTAATAATCTATTATGAACAAAGTGTGCAATGTCACTACCAATCCAAGAGATGCAAACTAAAACACCAATAAAATGCCATTTTTACCTCACTTGGCAATGAAATTTGAAATTATTGTCTCGTCCTCTGTTGCTGTGGAGATGAGGCTGACTTCACTGACTGTATTGGTTTGAATCCTGCTCCTACACTTAGCAAACTGAGTAACCTTGGGCACGGTGCGATGTCTCTGTGTCTCAATGTCCTCATCTATACAACTGGGAAAATAGTAGCATCTGTTAAACAAATGCACTACATTTCAACAGTGTGTCTAGGCACAGAGAATATGCCAATCGTCCAGACTCCTTCACCTTCACCAAAACCCTCAGTTTGTAGATCTGGGGTAGGTCAGAGCACAGTACTAACACAGTCGCAGTTGTCAATTCAGTAACTGTGGGAGGACCTAAATGATAAAAAAAATATTTTAGGTATTCTTTAGATAAATACGTAGCTTATTCAGTATATAAAGATTACCTTGTTTTAAAACAATAAACATATAGGTAACTCATTTTCTAAAGGAGTCTAAATGTAAAACTTGCATTATTTTTCCCCCAGAAGTAAAATACTTACTAGAGGTAGCAGAAAGGAATGCACATTTTAAAGAAAATAACGAAACATTTTATAGACACAAAAATGAAAAGGTATCTGTTGATGATAATGTATATACTAATGTATTTGACTTGACCAACATGC
>NW_006159602.1:3006787-3008071 GCF_000334495.1 Tupaia belangeri chinensis | reverse complement strand
CTGGGAAAAACCATGTTGTAAACTACAAAGATGTACAGTAATAAAAACGTAAGTATATAAAAAAAGAATATGTCACAGAGTTGCATTTGAATTTTATTCCTTTTAAAAACAAGACAAAACAAAAATAATCAAGTCATTTTAACAAAAGACTTTTCTACCATTGTAGGAAGTTTTAAAAATACAATGAAATAGAAGGGGAAGACACTTTAAAACATGGGTTTTTAAGTTTTAAATTTTGCAACATCTCAGACCTGGAGCAATCCTGGGACTGTTTCCAGGATCACCTCTTCCCCTTCGATCACAGCAGCTCCAGAATCCTCAGGGCTGGGTCTGAAGGCTGCTTCTTCCTGCACTTCTCAGGAATGGACAAAAAAGCTGGCTGTGGGAATCCAGCATCAACTTCCCGTAAGAACACAGACATCTTCCTTCACTGAGAATGCCTGGGTATGTTTTAAACATTGCCATTAACCATAGTTCCCATCTTCTACTGCTGAGTAACATAATTTCCTGTCACTTTTGATTTTTACAATCATCCATTTCAGCTTTAAAATATCAGTCTAATACTTGACTTAGCCTTCCTCCCCTGACATGTCTCAGATGAGGAAGTCACAGAGCTTGATCCAGGAAAGGGACCATGGGCTGCCTCCGAGATTCCTCCTCTCCTACCCCTATCCAAGCCTAGCTCCTCCAGGGCTGGGTGGTGAACAGATAGGCAGAAATATTTTACACTGGGGTGGCCGGTAGAGATGGGAGTGGTCTCTGTTCTGGTTCACCTTGGTACCATCTCATGCCAGTGGGAGGCTTACGTGGTTTTCTCAGGATAGCGTTCATCAATGAGGAAGCCTTTTCACTGTCAGGGGCACCTGTGTTTCCCTATAACTGCCCCCTCCACTGCTCTTTATCCTCCTCAGGGAATACAAGAATCACATCGTCTCTCTATCTTCCCAGTGCCTTGGAGAACTGAATGGGCTGGGAGGAGGTTGTTGCCATCTTATACCCAGCATCGCACCCCTCTGCTGGTACCAGCTGCTCTCAGGATCCTCTCTGGACCAAAGTGAGCACCGGTCTCTATGTTCACATCCCTCCTCCCCTAGCAGTTCCTGAAGAGCTCTCCCTGGTAACTCTCCTGGCAGAGACCTTAAGATGGGTGTGTGGAACAGTTTTCCCTTCTCAAGGGCATCCTCAGGCTCCCAGAGTGGTTCTCCAGAGTCCCCTCACCTCACTTGACTCCGAGGCAGGGAATGTTCCCTCTACCCTCTCTCTCAGGAGTTTCTCCAGGGAAAG
>NW_006159602.1:3003862-3006700 GCF_000334495.1 Tupaia belangeri chinensis | reverse complement strand
GCTTGTAGGAAGATTCTGCAGCTGTTCAGTTGAGTGCCTAGAAAGGTTCAAGCCCCAGGACCCATGCTCACAGGATAATCGGCACATTTTGTTTTGAACTTAGGCCTTAACTGTAAGTCAGAATAATGTGAAACATCTTTTTTCATATTACATGTAATGTGGATATTTCTTCCAAAAATTTAGATACATGAGTATCTGCAGATCAATATACACTCTTTATCTATGTGGAAAGAACCAGAATCTTAAAATATACAAGAGAGATGAATTAGTTATCTATGCCGTAAGTAAGGGTGAGCAGTATTATTATTAATTTTGAGCAAAGTTAAAGATAATTGAATCAGACCTTTAGGCATCCCACCTCTGATGGCATCAAATGCTGGATTTGCAAGACCTAGCTGATTAAAAATTCCAGGTCACATAAGAAATCAAGTACAGTCAGATATGGCCCAAGAGGCCATCACTTGCTTACGGCCTTCAGTTGATCTGACATTCAGACATTAGATTCCCCAAATTTATTTTGATAACTTTGAGGTTTTTAAGGAAGAGAGCAGAGAATGCCCTTTGGTTAGAAATGAACCATTACAGTAAATCTTCAGGCATTATAGGCAATGATGGGTGATTTTCACCAAGAAAGATGATTACCTTTTTTCAGTACTAAAACTCCTTGTGTTTTATAAAATTTAATTTAATTTATCTGGATTGAATCTTTTCAGAGCAGTTTTACTTCTTCATAGGTCCTAAACAGAATACATTGATCATGTTCTTCTTAATCAGTCAAGGTCACCATTACAAATTCCATTTGGTGTTCAAGGATGTAATACAGTGACATGAGCCGGCTATTTGCCCCACATACTAAACCACCCCAAAATGTACCACATTTTAAATGATTTGTTAGAGACTTTTCTAAAATTCTCTAATAAGCACTCAGATGATTCTTCTCACTGCTACACACTATTCATTAGAAATCCTCAAAAGCTGATGTTTTTGGTTTTCAGGCTTGGAAATCGGATACCCTTATTCATTTGAACTGCATGGAAACCAAGAATAATTAAGTTATGAGAATGAGTCTGAGAGGACCTCCGAGAAACAAAGCACATAATTTTCCATACATGTGACACCAAGATTTGCTGCTCAGTCATTTGTGGTCATTTCTTGATTCCTGGCTATGTTTGGGTTGGGCAGGATGACCAGATACCTGAGTTCCAACTAAGTAGTAACAAGCCACACTTTCGATAGAGAAATTAGGTGCAGCAAGGGGACATTCATTCTCTTATCACTGGGTCGATTGTCATTTCAATAAAAATCTATCAAGAGATGAAAATAGTTGGTGTGTCTTTGAAAATGCCGTAGTGTTACCAAGGAGTCAGTTCCTTACCTGGCCCATATCTTGAAATTAATTCCTAAAGCTATTTATACTATATAGGCTCTCCCTGGAGCCACACTTTAAAGGATGCTATTTCCAGCATGAGCTCCATCGTTCAGGGCAGTATCCTGGGGTTTTCAGTTCAAAAAATCAAATTAGTGCAGCTGGGCCGATTACCAAAAGCCATTAGAGGACTTTGGTTCCCTTTTTAACAGCTCCCTCCTCCCCTGCACTCTTTCTGCCTTGGAACCAGGGATGTTCAGCATGAGCGCCTTTTTTCTGAATTGCTTTTGGCACAGGCTGCAGGCAAGCAAGCATGCAGCTGAAGCTCATCCAGAATCAAAGTCATATGACAACATTGATCTTGGCTCCAAAGTCAAAAGGAGAGTTCCTTTTTGGCACAAGACCTTTTCCTCTGACCCATGTCAAGAATAGTCACTTATTTTTCAGAGCTTTTGATAACCACATATCAGCGTTAAAACATGAATCCCAAGATGGCAACAAAAAATCACTTAAGTCTTTCAATTATATTTTCAGATCTATTAAGAATTCATTTCTGTCTACCTTTGTTATGATTGAATGATGTCCCCTCTATGTTGAGATCTTAATTCCCAATATCTCAGAATGTGCCTGTATTTAGAAACAGGGTATTATTTAAAATTATTAATTTAATTTAATTTACTTATTATTACTATCATTTTAATTTGCTATAGGGCACATGTACTCACCAGAGAGAGAACATGAGAAAGCCAGCCACCAGGTCCAGGACTCCAACCATGGTTGGCCATGTAGGAGACCAGCCCTTTAACTACAATGCCACCTGCTGGCTCCCTAAAGATAAAGTCTTAAAAGAGGCAATTAAGTGAAAATAAGGTCATTAGGGTAGACCTTAATCCAATATGACTCATGTCCAATGAGAAGAAGTTAGGACAAATACAGAGAGAAGACTAAAAAACACAGGGAGATGAACATCTATACGACCAGGAAAGAGGCCTCAGAAGGAGTCACCCCTGCTGACACCTTGATCTAGGATTTCCAGCCTCCAGAACTGTGAGAAAATTAATTTCCGTTGTTTAAACCACCCAGTCTGTGGCACTTTGTCGTGACAACTGAAGCAAGCTAACCCAAGATTTCACTGGATGTAAATCCACCTCATAAACCAAGAAGGCGCAGGGACATTTACAACCATGTACAGCAACAGTGGTACCAAGGCTAGTATTTGAGTTACAATCTGAGACTATCATTTTACTCTGTAATAGGACTGGTTCTTAATAAATTGCTTCTCTCTGAACAAGGATGTTATTTATTCTTTCCAAAACATAAAACATCTTCCTCACCCTGACTATTTTTCTCATCTCCTAGAGCCCGATGTAGTCTTTTGAATTCCAGGTTCTGTGTCCTTAGTGACTCCGCTACAGTCTGCAGCTCAGCTGGGCTAACATTCTTCCTCCCGAGTATCAGCTCATTAGCCTCTT
>NW_006159602.1:2968543-3003831 GCF_000334495.1 Tupaia belangeri chinensis | reverse complement strand
CCCCGGAGTACCAGCTCTTTAGCCTCTTCCCCTGCCTCTTGTATCTCTCTTTTCTCCAGCCAAAACGAGAAGCCCTCCTGCAAGACATACACATAAGAAGGTGCTGCTTTTCGATCTCAATGGTTTATTTCCTTTACTTGACTTAACTTAATCTACCAGGAACCAATCAACTGTTAGTGATAAAGTCCTTCTTTACTTGCAAAAGGGAAAAAAAATCATCAATATGTTAAAGTATAATTTCTGAAGAAAGAAAACAAGAGGACCCTAATTTGAGAAAAAAAAGTTTCAACAATATATGAATACTGAAGTAACTGTACATTCAGGTTAACAGTGTAACGATGGAAGACAACTGGATAGCAAGAGCAGAATCATCCATGTGAACTTGCTTTGAGAAAGGGACAGCTCTCAACTCCAAATGCACATTAGAGTTTCTTGAGGAATGTTGATAGAACTCCAATAGACTTCATACAGAAGTAGGGTAAGGCCCATTCCTCGATGTTTCAAAAATAAATCAGGAAATTGAAGAATAGGTTATTGAGGGAAAAGACAGCGAGAGAATGAGATCATGAGAGGCTGACTGAATGATAGATGGAGAAAGAAAGACATTATTTTTGTTGTTGTTGTTGTTCCTAACTACTATGTACAGACATGCAAGACCCAGTGTTTCCTCAGCAAGCAAAATTTGGAATAAATTAGGTTTGATTGCAGCTAAGAGCATCATATTAGGACCTTGGAAAACAACTCAAATTGTTGTACTGCAGAATGGATGTTATCTTTAACTATGGCATCACCATGAGACAGCTTTATAAATTACAGGGTACAATGGGTTATTTTGATGAGATTATGGGTTCTTTATATTGCTTACTCATACAGAGATAATAGCAGAATACAACCATGTATGTTTATAGTTTCTATTGAAAAAGCCCTTAAGGATGATCAGGTTGAAATTACTGATGATTGCATCTTCGAGGTATATTCTATTTATAGTGAAGTTGGTACCACCTCTTAATCTAAACAACCATATTTAGAAGTCAAGGTAAACAAGATTTTATCTAGATGTAACCAAACAGTCCACTATCTGAAGCCCATTTTTCCCTGCTACTCTTCCCATTGAATAATATTCTTTTGTTGCACTTACTGAGTTCTTCAAGTGACAAACACCTGAAAATTCAACAGGATTGGGTTATTACAAAGAGCTCCTCATTGTTTATAATTTTTAACTAATTTAATCTTTTTCATTCACTATTCTATTGGATCGTCTGGAAAGTCGTGACATATTTTTTCGTGTTTTTCTATGTGAAAATACGTCTTGACTTTTCCGACAACCCAACAATAGACAATAAGAGAAACCTGGCTGAAATATTGCTATGGTAATATGACGTTTAGTATAAGAGAAGTAAGCATGCAAAGGGAAGTTGGGAGACATGGCACTAAGTTACTGTGTGCCTATTGTGAATCAACTTCAGTAAGGAATCTTTTTATAAAGATATTAAGCAAAAATTCTCAAGAAAACCTAGTTTTCCTCTCTCCCTCTTTCTCTACCTGAATATTCTATATGTGCCCCCAATTCAGCATTCTTTAAACTAATTTCTCCTCACTCTAAAAGCTGCTGTCTTTCTCTAAATTTTTGACCTCCGGAAACAGCATCATCCTCCAATCAGATTAGAAATTCCCACACCACCATCACCTTCCCTCTCTCTCTTAACCCCAGTCTACTCGGCCTGGCCTGCTGAGCTCTACCCAGCATCCCTGAACTCACTGCCACAAGCTTACATTATTTACCTGAAGAACTCCAAGAGTCTCCCTGTGGAGTTGTAAGCTATCTCAAATGCTCAAGTGCTTTTATGAATTGGGCAGCTATTAAAACAATGACAACAAAACAGCAGCAAGAACAAAAAATTCCTTGTACCTGTTGTCACTCCACTCCCATACCTTAGAAGCCATTTTTTATAATTAACAGAGTTGTCCTTGAAAATAAAAATAGAGGGTTTTTTTTTTTACTTAAGATCTTTCTTTTTTTTCTTTTTCTTTTTCATTTTTATTATTATTATGTTTATATACATTCAATCATATTATTTAGCTTACAAGGTGAACATTTCAATATGTGAACATTTCTCCCCAGTCTAGTTGATCAAAATATCTTCCACCAGTAACACCACACCTCCCCATCCCGTCAATGCTCTGTCTCTGTATCCCTCCTCCAAATGTCCTTCCTTAGGTCCCGCTTCTCCACTCACACCACTTCTTTTTGTACATTGAGAGTTAAGGTGTATTGCAGCCCACACACAGGATGGAAGTTGAGGAATAGTAAAGGATTTTATAGACATTATGGAGTCAGATTCACAACTGGTATCAGGGCACATATAGTGATGATATACTATTTAGGAAACTTAAGGACACAGATGCTAACTATATTAGAGCATGAATTACTCAATGAGAAAATTGAATTTTAATTTGGCTATGCAAAAGTATTATTAATTGCAGCTCACTATTTATGTTCAACTATCTTGGAGCACAATGATAATATTTACTCGTATAACATTGCACTTTCAAAATTGCCCTTGGGACCAGCAGTTAGAGTAATGGCTATATCGCTGGACTCCCATGTAGTCCCAGACCTGGCAGCTTAAACTCACGCCGGGCGTGTGTGCATGCGTGCCCAAGATCCCGAGAAGAGAATGGAGGAGAAGGGATTGTGGCATGCCCATACCCACTGGGTGGGAGATTTCTCGCTTTCTGTCTCTCTGTCTCTCTTTCTGGCGAGCGCACATGCCCTATAGCACAAACTTCGCCAAAATAAAAGAAAAAAATGCCCTTGTTGGGGCCAACAGTTGGTGCAGTGGTTAAGACTCTGGACTCCCACATGGCCAACCGTGGTTCGCACCCTGGACCTAAAGGCTTGCTCTCTCTGTCTCTCTCTCTCACCAAAATAAAAAAAAATAATAATATAAGTAAAATTAAATAATTAAAAACAATTACTCTTGTTTATTACCTTATCCAACTACTATTTCTTTAGTGACTGCCATGTTAAAGACATTCAGCTGGGCTCTGTTAGAGGCTATGCAAAAGTTTGGAAAGCGGGTTCCTTCCCTTGAGGAGTTGCAATATAATTGGGGAGAGAAGATACTTGCACAATATGATGTCAAATGTGACAGTTCCTTTACAAGAAACCAATGCTATGGGAGTGGCAGGCCTTACAAACAGGGTTGCAGTGGGGTTTGCTATTGAAGGATGTAATAAGATTTTCAGATGAAGTCAGTGGGAATAAAGAGTATTACTGAGTGAACAAAGTTCAGAGTAGAACCCTATGCTGCATGTCCAGGAACCTGTGATGAGTACAGACTGACAAAAAAGAACAATGTGTAAAGGGGTAATATGGGAGGGAAGATTAGAAAAGTAGATTGTTACAAGGTGATGACGGGCAAGTAAAGAATTTACATTTCATCACTTTTTTAATAAATTTCCAGAAAAGGCTCAACAGAATATATTTGGAATTCTCTATACCATATCTATAGGTTTTCTTATTCCCAAAGCTCCAAATACAAGAAATTCCAACGAAGAAGTTTACTAAGGTACAGATCATGCGTGGTCAATCCATTCAGTTTTCACTAGTGCCATCTAGCCCTTTAATTTCAATATTAAATTGTTACTAATTTGTGATATATATGGATGATAGAACAGCCTGTATCTGGTTGTCTATTGATTTTTAATTTATAATCATTTTACCTTTCCAAAAAAAGATTTAAAGCCACTTCTCATTTGTGTTTGGAAAATAAGGTTTGTCTGTTAAAATTACTTTTGATTCACCATTACTTTTTTAAAAAGTTCCCTACTCTGAGAAATTAAATAACATTCACTTCCCAGTTCAAGAGATTCCTGGGCATCCCCTTGCCCTGAGGGATTGGAGTTTCTCTTTGCTCACACCTGAACACCAAGAAGTAGATACAATCTAACTGAAAACCATTCACTTATCATTCAAAAGGCACAGTAAATGACCTGTGTGGTACACTGTACTCACTCATATTTCATGTTATTTGTGTGTAAGTCTCCACCTCCAGGTGGAGCCAGAGTTTAGAAAGTCACTAAAATGCAGACAAGTCAGCTGAGATAAATATTTCCAGAGAGACCAGTTATCTGTACAACTGAATCATGAACTTTTTATTATCTATTTGAGTACACTAAATATAAAATGAGAAGAAACTATGCTTTATTATTTACTGCAAAGGCTACTATAGTAATCAATTTCTTTTTTTTTTTTTTTTTTTCAATAACCAGTATGGGAGCCAGCTCTGCTTCTCAAAGAGCAGACCATTCAAAGGAAATAATAAGCACAGGTAGTTTTCTAGTGCTTTCTTTTTCTACTAGCTCTATTTTTAAATATTTGTATTTCCCTATAAAGAAAAAAATTTACCAAAAGAAGCGGGCATTAAATCAGACTTATGTAAGGGCAGTGTTTTCCAACAATACAATACTATTTGTTCCTCAACATTTGTTTCTCAATTTGTGAAAGTTCTGTGCCCACTCAGAAGATTTGGTTAGAATCTTGGTTAGGATCTAAGCACAGCACAGATCAGATCTATATCCTTCCCCTAGAGCTTTAATTCTAGTATATCAATGATGCTTAAAGCTGGAGTCAAACTTTAGAAATGAAAGAATTTTACCCAGTTCAGCTCCTTCATTTGGGAAAAAAAAAAATCCCCTTTAAAATTGTAGACTGTAGCATAGATTTAGGAAAGTGGACAAACTAAAGATGTACAACTCAGTCATTTATAATATAGTGAACAGCATGTAACCACTTCCCAAATCAAGAAATAGAACACTGGGAGCACCTGAGAAGCCTCTTCATACCCACCCCCAAGTTCTGTCCTCTAATTCAAAATATAACCGCATCATCCTTTCTCTTCATAGTCTGGCTACCAAAGTACACATCCCTAAACTCTATTGATTAGTTTGCCTAATTATTTTTTTGAACTTTATATAAATGGGCTCGTACTCCATTTTTTTGGTTGTGCTTTTTTTTTTTCATTTTACAAAATACTTGTAAGATTCATTTGAACACTTAGTGTTGTTCTAATATATTCATTTTTATTACAGAATATGTATATACCATTGTATATATCACATTTAATTAGCCATTCTAGTTTTTTTGTTCTTTTCTTTTTTTCATAGTTTATTTATTTATTTATTTATTTTTATACATTCAATCACTGTGTATTATTACAGCTTGATCACACTGTACATTAGTCTAGTTAAAGATATTATCATACACGTTATCATCAATAGATAATTTTCCATTTTTGAGTCCCTTAAATGTTTTGCTTCTTTCCTTTCCCTTTGATTCCCTTCCTCTAACTCTCCCTCATTTTCCACCCTCCTCCCACATTGTCTTTAGTATCCACAATTGTTCCCCATTATTTTATATATTCCAATCTTTCCATTTCTGCCATAGAGTGCAAATATTTGGTATAGATTAAGTGGGGACATACAATGTCTCTCATTTAGGTTTTTCCAGTTTGTTCCTATTAAAAATAATGTTGTTAGTGGGGTACATTTGACAAGGATTTTACAGAACTTATCAATCAGTTTAATAAGAACTGAAATTTTCATACTATTGACCTTTCCAGTCTATGAACATAGTATATCTCTCTGTTTATTTCTGTCTTGTTAAATTTCTTTTAATAATAAAATTTTTGTATAGTGGTCTTACAGAGTTCTGTAGATTTATTCTTACATTTTTTTTTATGTTTGATTTTTTGATGTTATTTTTTATTTTAATTTTTTTCATATATTTAATCACTATGCATCATTTAGCTTGTAAAGGGAATTCTCCCAACATAAATACTCTTCACATTGATCCAGTTGAGGATACTATACATGTTATCATCAATAGACAATAATCCATGGTATGGTTTTTTTTTCATTTTTCATTTATTGCGGATACATAGAATTGCAATGACTAATTATGTATTTATAATATAGCAACCTTGATGAATGAATATTAATTAAAGATTATTTTGGCAGGTGGCTTGGTGGTTAAGGGTGCTGGACTCCCACATGGCCGACTGCGGTTCAAGTCCTGGACCTGGTGGCTTTCTTTCTCTCTCTCTCTCTCACTCTATCCCTCTCTGGTCAAATTGAAATAAATAAATGAATAAATAAATAAAGTTAAATAAAATAATTTTTAAAAATAAATAAGATAAAATTACTTTGTATGTTAGTTTGGGTTTTCTAGGTATAGAATAATATTATGTAGAAATATGAAAACACTTTTCCCAACCCTTATATCTTTAATTTCCTTTTCTTTTTGCATTGCACTGACTAGGACTTTCAGTACATTGAGAATAGAAGTAGCCTAGAGACATCTTTGTCTAATTTTCAATGTCAGAGAAGAGACCTTTAAATAATTCACTATTACTATGATGTCTGAAGCTTTTTATGCATAGTATTTAACAGATTATCAATGTTTCATTTTTCTATTTCAATAAGTAGTTGTTTTGTTTTGTTTTAATCACATATGGCGGCTGGATTTTATCAACTAAACTAAACTGGTAGTCAAAAACCTCTTAGTGGGACCAGCAGTTGGCGTAATGGCTATGTCACTGGATTCCCATGTAGTCGACCACGGTTCAAGTCCAGACTCAGTGGCTTAAACCCACACTGGGTGCATGAGCGTACATGCCCAAGATCCCAAGAGGAGAATGGAAGAAAAGGGATTGTGGTGTGGCCATCCCCCCTGGGGGGTGGTTTCTTGCATTCTGTCTCTCCGTCTCTCTCTGACTTTCTGGCAAATGTATGTGCCCTATAGCAAAAATCTCTCAAAAAATTAATAAATTAAAAAAAAAGATCAGCATGATTCTTCCACAGTAAAACACAGAACTATTCCATAACACCTCCTTACACACACATTTCCTTAACACTCGTTTGCAGTCACTTTCTTTCCCAACCCTTAGTCTCTGGAAACCACTAATTTGCTTGTCCCTATAATTGTTTTGTCCAAAAAAACATATAAATAAAATCCTGTTGTATTTAGTCTTTTAAGTTGGCTTCTTTTCACTTAGCATAATGCATTTGAAATTTGCCTATACTGTTACATATTAGCTCACTGTTTTTTACTGCTGAGTAGTATCCTCTGTATGATGCACTACAGTTTGCTTATCCATTTACTCACTAAAGGACATTAGGATGTTTCCATTTTGGGACAATTATGAATGAAGCTGCTACATTGGTGTGTGTTTTTGTTGCTTTAGGTTTTTGCCAGAAGGTGCCTGTGCTTACTGGAGAGAGACAGAGAGAAAGAAAGAAAGAAAGAGAGAGAGAGAGAGAGAGAGAGAGAGAGAAAGAAGAAAGAAGAAAGAAAGAAAGAAAGAAAGAAAGAAAGAAAGAAAGAAAGAAAGAAAGAAAGAAAGAAAGAAAGAAAGAAAGAGAGAAATCAATCCCCAGGGGAGAGGGCTATACCACAATCTCTTCTCCTTCATGGGATTTTGGGCACTCATACACATATTCCCAGCATGATTTTCAAGCCACCAGGTCAGGGACTCAAACCGTGGTTAGGCATGTGGGAGTTCAGCACCTTAACCACCACACCACTTGCTGGCCCCTACGTATAAGTTTTTAAGTAAACACATTTTCATATTTCATGGGTAAAATTTAAAGGTGGGATAGCTGTCAAACTGTTTCAGAAGTAATTGCATCAGTTTTCATTTCCATATGAAAATTCTAATTGCTCCACATCTTTGTTTATACTTGGTATTGTTAGTCTTTTTTACTTTAGCTCTAATAGGTGTATAATGAATGACATTTCACTATAGTTAGGTTTTTATTTGTTTGCTTTTTGTTTTTTTGGTTTGGTTTTGGTTTTGGTCTTGGTTTTCTTTTGTTTTGTTTTTTGCTATAGGGCATGTGCATTTACTGGAGAGAGAGACAGAGAGAGAAAGAGAAAGAGAAAGAAAACACACACAAGGAGATGACTATACTTCAGTCCTTTCTCTCCCATTCTCCTCTTGGGATTTTGAAAATGCATGCACAGTTGCTTGGCATGTTTTTCAGGCTGTTGGGTCCAGGACTTGAACCAGTCAGCCAAGTGGGATCCAACCAGCCTAACCACCACACTACCAGCTGGCCCTCACTGTGGTTTTAATTTACATTTACCCAATGACTAATGATGTTGGTTTGTGATTTTCTTTTATTGTAATGTCTTGTCTTGTTTGAGTAATGCTGGCTTCATAGAATGAATTGGGAAGTGTTCCATCTTCTTTTATTTTATGGAAGTGATTGTGTAGAATTGGTATTATTCTTTCCTTAAGCAATTAGTCGACTTCATCAGTGAAACTATTTGAGCCTAGAAAGCCTATTTTAATACATATGTGTTAATATACATTTTTCATTTCTTCTGTGAGCTTTGATAGTTTATATATTTCCAGGAATTTGTCCATTTTACCAACCTATCAAATTGATTGACATAAATTTGTTTATAATATTCCCTTAGTATTTGTTTAATATCTCAGGGACTATAGCAATATTTTTTATCCCATTCCTAATAGTGCAAATTTGAGTCTTCCTTTGCTTTTGTTTTTGCTTTTTTAGTTAGTCTGGCAAAAGGTTTATTAATTTAAATTGAAGAACCAATTTTTTAAAAATGTTCTCTACTTTTTACTGCTTTCGACTTTATTTCTTATCTTAATATTACCTGGGTTTTATTGGGGGGGTGGTGATTTGAGGTTTCATTTCTTTTACTCATTTATTTATTTATTTTTAGTTTAAGGTAGAAACTTAGAGCACTGATTTGAGGCTTTTATTATTTTCTAAGATATGTATTTTATTATACAGTTGTTCTCTAAGCAAGCTTTACATTTATCCTACAAATTGTGATATGTTGTGTTTTTATCTTCATTCCATCCAAAATATTCCTAATTTCCTTTTTTTTTTTAATCAAAAAAGTGCTTGCACATCGATGTTTATTGCGGCACTTTTTTGTTTTTGTTTTTGTTTTTTTGTTGGTTTTGTTTTTTTGTTTTTGTTTTGTGTTTTTTTTTATTTCAATTTATTTATTTGCATTCATTCACTGTACATCATTACAGCAAACAAAATGAGATTTCCCATCCAGAGTACACTGTATATTGTCTCAATCAAGCACATCAACAAACATGTTATTGTCAGCAAATGATCTTCCATTTCTTGTTTTCTGTATGTTTTGCTTTAATCCATTGATCATTTATCACTGTGCTATTTCATTACACATATTTAGGGATCTTTTTAAATGTCTTTCTTTTACTAATTTTAACTCACTTATAATTAAATAACATACTTAACATGATTTCAATTTTTTAAAATTTGTTAAGGTTTAATGACCCAGAATATGGTCATTATAAAACATGTAGACACACACATTAGCAAACGGAGAATCATGTTGTACTGGTACTTCACAATGTGCTTTGTGTCTATAAAATAGGATAAATTAGTGGCTAATGCATGAGGTCTGACACCACACAGCTTGGGTCCAAATCGCAGTTTCACCATTTACTAGTGACGTGATCTAGAGCAAGATCCTTTAAGTTCTTGTGCCTCAGTTCTTCACAAGTGAAATGGCACCTACTACCTCACAGATGATGATATGAGAACTATTTGAATTAATATAAACTGTTTAGAAAAGCACCTGGCACCTCCTAGCATTGTGTAAGTGCCTGCCATTTTCTATTAGTGCTTTCCCGTTGTGGGTACAGGAGCTCATACCCTAGTAATGGTCATTTAGATTATTTTCACTGCAAACTTGTTGTGATAAAGATGCTTGTGAGTCTATGCTCGTGACTATAGTCTTCCTTCAGGTGATTTTATAGAGTCACAATTGCTATTTTAAATGATGGGCATAGTTTTGATGGTTCTTACTAGTTTTGTCCAAGTCTCTGGAGAAGGTTTTTTTTTTTTTCTTTTTTAATTCATTTACCAACTCACTATTATATAACAAAGTGTGAAAATATATCATGTACAAGGCATTTTCCAAAACCTTCCAACATATATTTTGTTGAGGTTCAATTAAGTAATAGAATTAGAACAAAATAGGTTCAGTTTCAAAGAGCTACCTTGAGGAAGGACTTCACCCCAGGACCTCAGAGCATGAGCATTTTACTTTAATAAGCGAATCCTAGAAAGATGACAGTAGATGCCAACCAAAAGTACAAGGGAAGAGTGTGCTGTTTCTTTGAACAAGTTTCTAAGCTGTATTAATTAAATCAAAAAAAAATCAATGAACTGCTTAGGATAAATTGCCCTTTAGATATTTATAACTCTTTTAAGTGAGATGTAAATCTGCCTTCTGTGGGTACAGATCATATAAACCTTTTATGAAAGGAAAATGTTTAATAGCATGTAGAGTGCCTGAAAATATACATTTTTAAATAAGAGATGCTGTTTTTAACCATGAGTACTTAGCATCCTCATTTGATAGAAGAGGGCACTTGATTCATAAGAACAAAAACTGGAGGATTCTAGACAATTTCTTTCATGTTATAGCACTAAAATCTTAAATGGCAGTGTTTAAGAAGTGATTAATATGTCATGAAGAGGCCTTCAAGCTTTTATCTTAAAATTCGTCTGCATCAGACCCCTTTTCCCAACATGAATAGCAAATGTTCCAGAAAACTCTGGTCAGCATGTGAATACAACCAAATCAAGAATATCTTAAATGCAAGAGTCTCTGGTCACCACAAAGAAAGTAGCACGATGGGCTAGCAGATGGTGTGGAGGTTAAGGTGCTGGATCCCATGTGGTGAACTTCTAGTTCGAATCCCAGACCTGGCAGCTTGAAAAATCATACCAGGTGCATGTATGTGCTTGCCCAAAGTCCTGAAAGGATATTGGAGAAGGAGGGATTTGGGTGTGGCCATCACCCCCTAGGGGGGAGGCATGCTTTGTCACTTTCCCTCTCTCTTTGTCTCTCTCTGGTGAGTGCACAAACCCTATAGCAAACAAACAAAATCAAGATTTGCTACAGAATTGATTTAATCATTCCAAAACAGAGATTATTCTAGGGAAGCCATCTTACCTCAAGTAAGCTGCACAAATAAAAATGCAACCCTCATAGTGGAAAGGATTGAAGAAATTCTATCCCATTATAGTACACAAACCAAGAGGAAAGGAAAACCTGGTCTACTTTAAAGACACAGAGATCCAGGGAACTAGGAAAATGAAGGTTGCCAAATTTCATTCAATAAAAAATTGTCTTTAAAAGGAATTAGAGGGGTCGGCAGGTGGCACGGTGGTTGGGGTTCTCAACCCCCTCATAGCTGATCATGGTTCAAGTCCCAGACCTGGTGGCTTGCTTTCTCACTCTCTCTCTCTCTGGCTAGCACATGTGTCTTACAGAAAAAAAAATAGTAATACAATAAATAAAATAAACACATAATTTAAGAATAATTTTAAATAAATAAAATAAATAAATAATTTAAGGAGGAAAAAAAAGAATTACAGGTCTGGCCATAGCAAGGCAGTTAAATACTGTGCATTTGGAGCTAGATCTCACATGGCTGACTGTGGATCAAATCCTGGCCTTTGTGTGTTTGGGTGCATGTGTGTGCATGCCCCAAATCTCAACAGGATGGCGCAATAGTGGAAGAAGGATTGTGATGTGGCCATGCCCCTTTGTAGGGTGCTTTCTCTCTTAATCTCTCTCGCACGCTCATGTACACACACACACACAGACACACACACAGGCAATTAAAAAAAATTACAATTTTTTCTAAAATGTAATCTAAATCTCAAGTTTAACTTTTTTTTCTTTTTTGGAGAGGTTTTCGCTATAGGGCACGTGTGCTCGCCAGACAGACAGAGAGAGACATAGAGACAGAAAGCGAGAAATCACCCCCCAAGGGCAATGGTCACACCACAATCCCTTCTCCTCCATTCTCCTCTCAGGATCTTGGGCACGCACGCACACGCGTCCGGCGTGAGTTTTAAGCCACCGGGTCCGGGACACGAACCACGGTCGACTACGTGGGAGTCCAGCGACATAGCCATTACACTAACTGCTGGTTCCCCCAAGTTTAACTTTTTTTTTGAGTTCAGAGTCTGTGGATTTTTGTGTAAAATTGAATGTCCAATTGTACAGAATAATTAATCTACTGGGTCTTCAGTATTCCAGGAATGTGGAGACCAAATATGCAACAGGAATGTGAAGGAGACCACCATGAGTGACAAAACTCAGTTCAAGGGCTTGATTCAAGGTTGGTCTGTTTGGAAAACAAGGTGCTTCACTACCAACTGGTATCGAACCCGAGCCTACTCTTTTCATTTCACTTCTTTCTGTTTTAAATAATATTCTGTTACCAGTTGTGACTGGATATGACAGGTCTTCATGTGGAAAAGAATCCAGGTAACTTTCTGGCATCTTTAATTTAGTTGAATAAATGTTCTTATTCTACAAGTGGGTAGTGATAGTTTATCAAAATGTTTGCTCTGCTGCCTCTGCTATCTATTAATAATAGCATATTAATAGAGAGTGAAAACTGCCAAATTCTCATCTAATTTATACAGTTTAAGACTTAGAAAGATTTCAAAACTAATTTGTTCTGTGCCAGCAAAATACAGCACTGGCAAGACATTTTCTTTTTTTTTTTAAGTGCTTTTTCATTATTAATCACTTTATCTGCACAATGTTCCATGAGGCGGTTTGGTCTAATCCTCATGTTATGAATGAGTACATTAAGGCATGCGAGAAGACAGTAATCTGTAGTGAGCTATGAAAATGAAGGCAGTGGACAGGAGGTACAACCAATAAGGACGATCATTTTCTGAGTCTCAATCCTACTTTTTCTGTGGGTTGTTGGGATACATTGTCTTTCTGTCTAAAAATACATGTGCATATACATACATATTCATTATATCAAGCTACAGTTTAAATTGACCTTGCACACATAGATATAAAATGAACCACCAGCTGTTCTGCTGAAGCAGATGGAGAGGCAGGAAACTAGAGCTCTGGATTAAGCAGACCAGTTCAAATCATGGTTTTGCCACCTAACGGCTGTTACACAAACCTTTCCGAGGGCCATTTTCCTTATCTATAAAATGGGGCTAATAGCATCATCTTCACAGAGAGGTCATGGGATGGCAGGGCAGGTATGAAAAGAGTGGATGCTTGAATATCTGTTTTCTTTTTCCTTCTCCATCTCATTAGAAAAGTACAATAGAGGCATGTTAAGTTACATCAGTGTCCTTTACTTCTTATCCTGAACAAAGGACAATATGCAAATTTACAGTGCATGGCTCTCAAACAGCACAGGGCAGGGCTAGGTTAGAGGCGCACAGCCTTCAGAGAAGTTGCTCACAGCGGCCAACAAGTGTGAGTAATCTCCTGTCCTAGCCCTTTAGAGACCTCTGTCTAAAGGGCTAATGGTAGAGGCAGCTGCCAACAGACAGGCAGTGAGAGAGACAAGCCATATGGACTGGGCTAGGCCAACACCAAATAATTATTTCCTACCTCAGTGGAGTTTGAATCTGTATATAGCAGCTCCCCTCCCCCATTATTATTATTTTTTTCCATTTTGTACTTGCCAGAGAGAGAGAGAGAAAGAGGGAATGTGAGAAAGTACCCTCTCATGGGAAATGGTCATGCTGCTAAACCTTCTCCTCCTTTCCTCCCTCCTTTCCGGATTTTGGACCCACACCCACAGGTGCCTGGTATGTTTCTCTAGCTGCCTGGTGTATTTCTGAAACTGACTCTAACAGCCTGGTAGGCCATGTGGGATCCATCCATCCTAACTACCATGCCGTGAACTGGCACAACTCCCTCCTTAAATACTTCTCTTTCCACTTAGCCTAAGCAAGCTACTCTAATGCTGCTTATTACATATGAAAATTAGGATCAAAAACTGCTCAAGGAATTCTTTGTCACACGTTTTTAAAAGATCCATTCTAAAAAGCTGAAAATATCTTTTCAAACCACTTTCACACTTTTTTTTTCAAACCACTTTCACACTCTTTCGTTATTCTTTATTGTTCTAGTTTAACAGTTTAAAAACAAATCACTTAAAGGTCTCATTCCTTCTTTCACAAGGACAGGCTGTGTCCTGTTCTCTGGAAAAGGAGTCACAGGCATGATTTAATGAGCCATAGACCCCCAAAGATGCTCAGTGTTCCCTGTTGGAATTTTCCCTGCTGCCATCCAAGGTCCAAAAACTAAGACTGTGACCTCGAAGTATTTCTCACCTTGTATATAGCAAAGAACTACTTTCATAGACAAGGCTTAGAATTAGGAGTTCAAAACTATTTCATTTTGATTTGAAGATATGTAGAAGTGAAAAAAGAACCCAAACAAACAAACAAACATGGCATGACCGTGAATAAGTATCCTAACTTTTAGGACAACAAAGAAGTTGGTAGCAAGTCTGGCATCTTGATCACCACTCCATAGTTTCCTAAGTGTAAAGACAGTCTGGGGTCATAGAAAGCTCAGAACTAGGATTCGGAAGGCTGGGGAGTCAGTCCTGGTTCTGTAAATACTTGTGTGAGACAGTGACTTCTATAGGTTCAGTTTCTCCGCTTACACAATTAGAGCCAATGACTACATCCGTGATTCTTGCCTTTCAACGGATTCTGACGAAAACTGGACTGTCTCCGTAGAAACAAAATGCTCTTAATCACAAAGAGCGATATAAAATGTCAGGATGTGCTCCAGCCCTTTGGAGGACTCTGTAGTTATTGTTCTCAGTTTTCCTCACCAGATGGGATGTGATGTGCCTCCTTGACAAGCAGCAGTGTCTCTGTCCCACCAGCACCTGCCGCTCTGGAGGTGGGAGGAAAGGAAGTGTGGCTTAAGGAGAAAGAAGCTTGAGAAGGCCAAGGTGAAGTGTGATCAGTAGCTAAGATACACCCTCCCTACACAAGCTTAGGCCTCTGTGCAGAGGCAGAGCTAGCGTCTGTGGCCTGTGTGCATTTGCATAGGAAGTCAGCCAAAATGTCTCATTTCTTGTTGATGTTATATGCATGAGACAGTCTGCCCTGTAGTCACTCCTTACCTAGGAATAGTGGGCAGAAGCTTCCTCTGCATACAAATTGCCCATCAGGGCTTCCGGTAGGGTGGAAATGAGAAGTGCTCTTCCGCTAGTCCTTTCTGATCAGAGCTACCTAGCATCAGGATGTCACCAGGAGTTCCTCGGCACACAAAGACTAGGGATAAACAGTAACGTATAGTTCTGCAGTGGCTACTAGTTAGGCATTAATATGTCTAGCTCATAAAATTATTCTGAGAAGTTAAATTAATTAGTCTATGTCAAAGACTTGGAACAATACCTGACACAAAGACATCAGTAATAATTGTGCCAAATGTGATAGCACACGTTAGTCCCCCCCCAAAAAAAGTTACAAAGAAAATAAAAACTGAACTACTAGAATTCAACCCAGCAATAAGTAGAAACTACATATAAAATCAAAATACTATTTTACTAAATAACTGGATAAAAAGGCCAAGAGATAATAGAAGATATGGTAAGGCCGTACCTGTGCTGGTTCTCTGTGTGACTCCACCTGACCCACTCTCTGCCTTTTCTGCTCTGCCTGGTCTCCTGGAAAGCCACCCTTTACCACATGGGCTCTCTCGCTCTCTGACTACTGGCTGGGTCTGGGAGGCGCCAGCAAGAGACAGAGGCAGCTGTGTTCCTCTTTCCCAGCACTCTCGAGCTTTTGGTAACACTATTTCTCACCTTTGCCCTTTCAGGCCAATAGGATACAGCAGTTTTCCACTGTGATAAGACTCAGTATTTTACCATTCTTACCACACCTCTAAATACAATCCATAATGCTCTCTTTGGTTAAAGTCATTTGACTGTGTCATTTTTTCCCTACTGGGACAGGAGCTGATTGACACATTGTCTGACTGTCTTACATTTTTACATAGAGTTTCCTTGAAGTCAGTCCTTTCTCCTCAACTAGGGGTTAACAGGGTTGCCACTGCACACCCCCCACACGAAGTTACTTCTAAGGAAAGAGATCATCTCTGGAACTTGGCGTGCCAATGCCGTCAGTCTTGGTGCTCCCATGACTGAGCTGTCCTAAATAGATGGATTGTTAACTCCAGTGTGAGCTTCAGTAGAGTGCTTGGGTCAACTAGGAGCCCTGCTGCAATAACTGAATATGAATCATCATGATACCTGCATGGTATAGACATTAGATCTCCATCTACCTACATAACAAATTCAGGGAAAAGTCAAGTTCTTACTAAAAACTAATATTACAGTCAAGTTGTGGTCTTCTTAAAATGAGAAATATAAAAAAAGTGCAATTACTAATAGGACATCAGAAATTTTAGAGGAAAAACCTGACAGTCTAACTCAAAAATTGGATATATTCATGAACGTCTCATTTATTCGGCTTATATATATTTATTAAAGTCTGCCATGTGGCAGGCCTTATGCCAATCACAGAGGATACAGGAGTAAACAAGACAGAACTGGTACCTACCTTCAAGAATCTTACAGTGTGATAGTAAAGACAGTATGGACTAAGGTCATAAATACGTGCAGCATCATGAAGAAGAAATCCAGATGCTATTAAAGCTATAATGAGGCAGCAACTTACCCAGGGTGGTCAAGAAGTCTTAGAGGAAGGGTGATTTAAACTGAGTCCTGAAAAACTGGCATGGGGTAGATGAGTGGAAGGTGGAGTGGCCACAAGAAGGCTGGAACAGCGTGTGCAAAACGATATGGGAAAGAAGATCACGTGTTCAAGGAGCTGAAATAGGACACTGTGGCTACAGTAGACAGATGAGGCTGAAGAAGTGGGCTAGGTAATGCAGGACTCTGTAATCAAGGTAAGAATGTGGATTTTCTGTTTTTGTTTGTTGGTTTGTTTTACAATTTTTTCCTTACGGCACATGTGCTTGTCAGAGAGAAATAGAGACAGTGAGAGGGAAAGTGAGAAAGTACCTCCAACCCCAGGGTATTATGGCCATGCCACAATCCTGTCTCCTCCATTCTCCTCCTGGAATCTTGTGGACACATGCACATGCACCTAGCTTTAGTTTCAAGCCACTGGGTCTGGGACTCAGACCACAGTCAGCCATGTGGGAGTCCAGAGACATAAACATTGCATCATCTGCTGGTCTAAGAATGTGGATCTTATCTTATAACCAACAGGAAGCTATAGAAGGGCTTTAAGAAGGAGCAAGTCATTACCAGATTTTGAAAAGATCTCTTTAACTTGGGACCAGCAGTTAGCATAATGGCTATGTCACTGGACTCCCATGTAGTCGACCGTGGTTCAAGTCCCGGACCCGGTGGCTTAAAACTCACGCCGGGCGCGTGTGCGTGTGTGCCCAAGATCCCAAGAGGAAAATGGAGGAGAAGGGATTGCGGCGTGGCCATCCCCCGGGGGTGATTTCTCACTTTCTGTCTCTCTGTCTCTGTCTGTCTGGTGAGTGCACACACCCTATAGCAAAAACCTCCCCCTGCCCCTGCAAAAAAAAAGATCTCTTTAACTGCAGTAGAACATCTACATCAACCAGGACTAAAATGGATGGGGAAAGACTACTTTGGAGGAGGCTGGTGCCTACAGTCCAAGCAAAAAATGATGCTGAGGGACCAGCAGATGGCGTAATGGTTACATCTTTGGACTCCCACGTAGTCAATTGCGTTTTAAGTTTTGGACCTAGGGGCTTAAAACTCAGGTTGGATCCCCCCTGGGGGATGATTTCTTGCCTTCTCTCTCTCTGTCTCTCTCTGTCTTTCTGGTGAGCACACACACCCTTACAGCAAAAAACCTCTCCAAAAAAAGCAAACAAACAAACAAACAAAAATTCAGGCCAGGCACCTGTGCCCAATATCCCAAGAGGAGAATGGAGAAGGAGTTGCTGCATGGCCATCCCCTCTAGGAGATGATTTCTCACTTTCTGTCTGTCTCTCCAGCGAATGCAAGCACCCTATAGCAAAAATGTCTCTCCTAAAAAAATTTAAATGATGCCAATTTGAACCAAGAGAGTGGTGATGATGAAGAAAAGTAGCTGTAATCAAATGGCATTGAGAAAAAGAATTGCTAAGACATGGAAATTGATAAGTTGTGGAGAATGAAGAAGTGGTATTTTGGTAACTCCCTGTTATCTGATTTGGGTAGTTGGATACTGAGGATGTCACTACGAGACATAGGTACTATTTGTTTAGATGAAGGAAAATGGTTAAGAACTACTGTTATACTATAGGTTAAGGAGCAGGCAGATGGTGTGGTGGTTAAGGCACTGGACTCCCACATGGATAATGGCAGTTCAAGTCCTGAACCTGGTGGCTTGCTTTCTCACTCCCCCCACCTCTCTGGTCAAATTTTATAATAAGGGAACCAGCAGTTAGCGTAATGGCTATGTCGCTGGACTCCCACGTAGTCGACCGCGGTTCGTGTCCCAGAAACGGTGGCTTAAAACTTACGCCGGGCGCGTGTGCGTGCGTGCCCAAGATCCCGAGAGGAGAATGGAGGAGAAGGGATTGCGGCGTGACCATCCCCCCTGGGGGGTGATTTCTCGCTTTCTGTCTCTATGTCTCTCTCTCTGTCTGTCTGGCGAGCGCAAGCGCCCTACAGTGAAAATCTCTCCAAAAAAAAAAATTATAATAATAATAAATTAAATTAAATAAACAATTTTTAAGAAATAAACTACAGGTTGAATCAATATGACAATTGTACATATTTTAATGTACCATACAGTAGTCCTCCTTTATCCACGGCATCACTTTTGAAAGTTTTGGTTACCCTCGTGCACTGTCGTCTGAGAGTATTAAATGGAAAAACTCTAGGAATAAACAATTCCGAAGTGCTAAGCTGCATGCTGTTCTGCGTAGTATAATTAAATCTCCCGTCCTGCTCCCTCCCCCAGGAAATGAATCATCCCTTTGTCCAGCATATCCTTACTGTATACACTACCCGCCTTCTGGGTTAACAGAGTAAAAATTAAGAATATAGTATGTATAATTCTAAGTACTAAATATGGTTTCAAGCCTTCACTGGGGGTCTTGGAATGCATACCCCTGTGTAACGGGAGACCACTGTGATTGTACTTTAGTTTGGTCCAACCTAATAATAACAGCACTGGTACAAAAGCCTCTCTCCCAGAACTAACTAGATATGTTAAAGAATCACTGCTTGTATATGGTGGCCTATGGGCCCCTTCTTAAGACTAAGTCAGGAAAGTCTGTAGTCGGAGTCAGATATAAACCACAGAAAGCCTGGACAGAGGCACGCACACACACACATGCCCACACACGCACACACACACACACACACACACACATGCCAGGAGACCTACATCAAGATAGGAAAAAGCACCTTCTCATCAAACCCAAGCAAGGAAAAGGAAGCCGTACGCAGTACTACTGTAAGATTAAATAAATCCAATAGACCCGACAGCTATTTCAGGACTATTGGAAAACATTTATCCAATTAACTTTCAGCCTGCGGTGAAGTCAGAGTTTAAAAACTGGCTCTCACTTATTTACCATGCCAGCAGGAAAAGCAGGCATGAAATGTCCTGTGTGTTTCCGCTTTTAAACAAGAATCCAGGTTTCTGCTCTGTAATTTACTTAGAGAAGCAAGTACACTACCTGGCATACAAAGGTTGCCCCCTAGACCTTGGGTCTCTGTGAACTGTCTCTACTGCAAAGGGAGAGGCTGTGACCATTCTTTTATACAGGGTGTTGTGAACCTTCACACCCACCCCCAGTCCACCCCAAGACAATAAAGTCAATTAACCAGAATCTCACAGTCCTTGTTTCTTTGTTTTTAAATGATTCATTTATTGAGATAAAGAAAGACTAGAGAGAAAAAAATCGCCCCAGAAACCATGATCAATCCCCGGACACTGATCCACCCCCAGCCTCAGCCAGCCCAAGCATAGGTACACATAGGCCTTGTGTATTCTGGGAAGTCTTCAGACACAAACCAGCAACCTTCTTCCCATGTGGGTCCACCTCTCAGAGCTTTATTGCCTTTACCGCTGGACACCGTTGGCCCCCTGCTTGCTTTCCAATAGGAATATGCCTCTTCCTCAGGCTCTGTTGTCTGCTATTGAGTCTCAAGATTCTACATCTATTTCTCTTGAAGCTAAATCACAACTGTAACACGGGCTGGCATCAACTGTCTACACAATGGGGTGTTTTCACTGTATACAGTTTAATCCTGGAGGTCACTGCCAATTAGGGATTCGCTTCACTTGGCTTCTGTCCAAAGTTGTTAGCACATTACCTAGGAAAGTTACACTGCTAGTAAATGGTAAAGCTGCATATTCATAAGACTCAAGTTTAATGTATTAGCTGTTAGCTCAAGTTATTATTAGACCAGAGTTTTCGGTATATTGATATAAACAAGTTGATGTCTTACACACAATATTTTCCATGCCAAATCAGGTTTGTTTCCATGTGGTTGTTTTCTTCATCCCCTCCAACCCTAGGAGCTGGGGATGGACATTTATAGCCCATATTTAATTACTTCTTTGCTCACTTTTATATCTGAACCACTTTACCACAAAAATGGATCTTTCTAAAGTAGCAAATGAATATTTTGAATGTACAAGACACTTGCTGTTTTTTTTTTCAAGAAAACACTGTGAATTTACATTACATAATCTGAAAAGAGCTTCTAAATGCCTGACCAATGTAAAAAGTTATGTTTCATCCATTTAATTGGCAATTTATTTCTTTTTTTCCTTTTTTTGGAGAGGTTTTTGCTATAGGGCGTGTGCGCTCAGCAGACAGAGACACAGGAAGTGAGAAATCACCCCCCAAGGGGGATGGCCATGCTGTAATCCCTTCTCCTCCATTCTCCTCTCGGGATCTTGGGCACACACACACACGCACCCGGCGTGCGTTTAAGCCACCAGGTCCAAGACTTGAACCGTGGTCGATCACGTGGGAGTCCAGCGACATAGTCATTATGCTAACTGCTGGTCCCGGCAATTTAATTTTTTTATAGCTATGTCTATGGCTAGTTGGTTACAGAAGTAAATCTTCACCTCTAGGGAGTTTCAATGCCCTGTTGTTCTTGGTCTGATTTTATATTTCCCACCACTTGCACCTTCTGAGGAATGCCACACACACACACATACACACATCTTCATGTAAGTGGTCTAAGCAAAACAGCCAAAAAATATCCTGAGTTCTTTTTCTTCATTTAATCATTTTCTCAGGTTCAGTTAAGTCACCAAGTTCTGCCCATTTTCTCCCTTCAGTATCCCCCATCTCTCCACTCTGTTCCAAGCCTCACAGCGCCTAGGTGTGAGGTGTGAGGTGTGAGGTGACACCTCATCACCTTTCCCTTAAACAACCACCAGGGCTGTCCACGGGTTTCTCTGCTTGGAATGGTTGTCCTCATTCAAGCAATCCTTTATAATGGCCAGCTTGACCTAAGACACAGATCTGGTCATTTCCTTCCCATTAAAACCCTTCCCTCACTCTCCCTTCCCTGCAGAATCAAGTTCTGTGCCCTTTGTGTGGCATGTAAGACCCTCCACTCATGCTTCGTCCTCCCTCTCTGGTTTTATTCCTCATTCCCATCCCATACCCTTCTAAGCACCAGCCAGGATCGACTACTTGCAGGCTCCTGAAGAAGCACCGTCCTGGTTCGCACCTTTATACTGTGACACATTTTATTCTCTCTACAGAGGAATCTCCTCTGCCAAGTTAAGTCGTTCGCTCTTTTGTGCCAGTACCAAATTGGGTATCTCTATTTTTGGACTTATCACACTATACAACGATTTTCTTCCTATAGCTCCCTTCTTTTGTAGAACATAAGAAGGGCAGGGAAATTTTCTTACTCCTTTTACCAGTGCCTAGCATGACAGCTGACCTATACTATGGGCTCAAGGAGTGGATGAAAGAGGTGTTAAATGAAATTCGCTTAATTTTTAAAAATGAATGAATAAACACTGTTTTGCTATAAGAATACAGGAAGTTCCTTTAGATGTATAACTTGCAAAATGTCCCCATTTCAGCTGCATCTTCTCCTCCCCTGTGGATCTTCTTCTCTCTATACAAAAGCCATAACTTCTGATTCCCAGTCATACAAATATTTCTACAAATGATGCCCAGGCACCCAATGCATCACCTAGAGAGAAAAAGATTTCACGTAATACACTTAAAAGAGGGGTAGGAGTTTCGTATATGTCTTGATACTTATGGATACAAACTTGGCATCTGGGAGGAGGAATACTAGTCAGAATCAAGGTTTAACTGGCAACTTTTCTCTATTCAAGTTATTTTGAATCACGATTCTTGAACACCTTCCCAAAGAAGTTCCCCAAAATTGTTCAAGTCATAGACCTGACAATAGTGCTATAAGCCAGAAATGTAAAGAGATTTTTCATCAAGACATATTTAAATTATAAAATCTCAGAGCCTGAGTAATGTTTGAATTGAATTATTATTCAGTCTTTTAAGATAATCGTCCGGACCAGCTAACATGTGTTTTCTCACTGAGAGTCTTAAAAATAAACTTTAAATTTAGGAGCTCTGTGAATCCAGTCCTTTTACAGAAAGAACCCATTTTATTTGTTGACTGTTAGTACAAGTGAAAGCATACAGCCTCTGTTTAGTTTAATTAACCAAGGATATAAATTGCCCTGAAGTGTTTGTTTTTCTTGCTCTTTACAGGTAAGACAATCAAGAAAGAATACAAAGGATATTTACCTGCTTGCCTGCATTCCACTCATTCAGCAAACACCTATTGAAAGTCCTTGTTAGGCCCTGAGGCTACTGAGATGAATAATTCACAGTTCTTACTTTCAGGAAGTCCCTAGCATCCTGGTGATGTGACACCTAATCAGGTAACTTGTAAAACCCTATGGGAGGTTAGCGATAGGGACGTGCATAAAGTTTGGTGTAAGCCCAGAAGAGGAGTATCTGAATCACAGGTGGATAAGCAGAACCCAATTCATGTTAGAAGTGAATTGATAGTGAAATGCAAAGAATGGGAAGATGAGGGAATTTATAGCTACAAATCTCAGCTTTTTCTAGAGAGGAGGATTCTAACTCATTTGATGAGTAAGAAGAGGAAAGAATTGAAGGATCTCTTCTGAGAGTAGGGATAGTATAGAATTGTTTTTGAGAAAAATAGAAAAGAGAGGTGATTGCAGTTAAGATATCTACTGGAAGGTGGCTTTAGCTGACTGAATCTCTAGATAAGCCAGTCTGCAGTCATGGGGGAGAAAAAGGTGAAGAGCTGTGCAGCTCCAGGTTGGGGTTTCGTAGATCCATGCTAAAGAAGGATGAAAAGGGAATTAAGGCAGCTGGGAAAAAATTATTCAGATAGCTCACTATTAGAAAAAAAGACTGACGATTTTAAAGAATTATTTATTTTATTTTATTTATTGTTATTATTTTTATTTTATTTGTTATAGAGCATGTATGTTCACCAGAGAGAGAGAAAGTGAGAAAGCAAGCCACCAGGTCTGAGACTCGAACCACAGTCGGCCATTTGGGAGTCCAGCACCTTACCCACCATGCTACCTGCTGGCCCCAAGACTAATGATTTTTAAACATGTCATTTTCACTACCCATATATGTATCTTAATCTGCAGTTTTCCCCAAGTCTTCCGGGAAAGGACTGTAGCTTGTCTCAAACACATCTGTGCCCTACTGTGTGGAACACAGAGGAGGTCACAATAACTACCGGCAAATTGGTTTGAATTCCCTTTATATACTATGTGAGGTGTGAGGTGTGAGGTGACACCTCATCACCTTTCCCTTAAACAACCACCAGGGCTGTCCACGGGTTTCTCTGCTTGGAATGGTTGTCCTCATTCAAGCAATCCTTTATAATGGCCAGCTTGACCTAAGACACAGATCTGGTCATTTCCTTCCCATTAAAACCCTTCCCTCACTCTCCCTTCCCTGCAGAATCAAGTTCTGTGCCCTTTGTGTGGCATGTAAGACCCTCCACTCATGCTTCGTCCTCCCTCTCTGGTTTTATTCCTCATTCCCATCCCATACCCTTCTAAGCACCAGCCAGGATCGACTACTTGCAGGCTCCTGAAGAAGCACCGTCCTGGTTCGCACCTTTATACTGTGACACATTTTATTCTCTCTACAGAGGAATCTCCTCTGCCAAGTTAAGTCGTTCGCTCTTTTGTGCCAGTACCAAATTGGGTATCTCTATTTTTGGACTTATCACACTATACAACGATTTTCTTCCTATAGCTCCCTTCTTTTGTAGAACATAAGAAGGGCAGGGAAATTTTCTTACTCCTTTTACCAGTGCCTAGCATGACAGCTGACCTATACTATGGGCTCAAGGAGTGGATGAAAGAGGTGTTAAATGAAATTCGCTTAATTTTTAAAAATGAATGAATAAACACTGTTTTGCTATAAGAATACAGGAAGTTCCTTTAGATGTATAACTTGCAAAATGTCCCCATTTCAGCTGCATCTTCTCCTCCCCTGTGGATCTTCTTCTCTCTATACAAAAGCCATAACTTCTGATTCCCAGTCATACAAATATTTCTACAAATGATGCCCAGGCACCCAATGCATCACCTAGAGAGAAAAAGATTTCACGTAATACACTTAAAAGAGGGGTAGGAGTTTCGTATATGTCTTGATACTTATGGATACAAACTTGGCATCTGGGAGGAGGAATACTAGTCAGAATCAAGGTTTAACTGGCAACTTTTCTCTATTCAAGTTATTTTGAATCACGATTCTTGAACACCTTCCCAAAGAAGTTCCCCAAAATTGTTCAAGTCATAGACCTGACAATAGTGCTATAAGCCAGAAATGTAAAGAGATTTTTCATCAAGACATATTTAAAAAATAAAATCTCAGAGCCTGAGTAATGTTTGAATTGAATTATTATTCAGTCTTTTAAGATAATCGTCCGGACCAGCTAACATGTGTTTTCTCACTGAGAGTCTTAAAAATAAACTTTAAATTTAGGAGCTCTGTGAATCCAGTCCTTTTACAGAAAGAACCCATTTTATTTGTTGACTGTTAGTACAAGTGAAAGCATACAGCCTCTGTTTAGTTTAATTAACCAAGGATATAAATTGCCCTGAAGTGTTTGTTTTTCTTGCTCTTTACAGGTAAGACAATCAAGAAAGAATACAAAGGATATTTACCTGCTTGCCTGCATTCCACTCATTCAGCAAACACCTATTGAAAGTCCTTGTTAGGCCCTGAGGCTACTGAGATGAATAATTCACAGTTCTTACTTTCAGGAAGTCCCTAGCATCCTGGTGATGTGACACCTAATCAGGTAACTTGTAAAACCCTATGGGAGGTTAGCGATAGGGACGTGCATAAAGTTTGGTGTAAGCCCAGAAGAGGAGTATCTGAATCACAGGTGGATAAGCAGAACCCAATTCATGTTAGAAGTGAATTGATAGTGAAATGCAAAGAATGGGAAGATGAGGGAATTTATAGCTACAAATCTCAGCTTTTTCTAGAGAGGAGGATTCTAACTCATTTGATGAGTAAGAAGAGGAAAGAATTGAAGGATCTCTTCTGAGAGTAGGGATAGTATAGAATTGTTTTTGAGAAAAATAGAAAAGAGAGGTGATTGCAGTTAAGATATCTACTGGAAGGTGGCTTTAGGGGACTGAATCTCTAGATAAGCCAGTCTGCAGTCATGGGGGAGAAAAAGGTGAAGAGCTGTGCAGCTCCAGGTTGGGGTTTCGTAGATCCATGCTAAAGAAGGATGAAAAGGGAATTAAGGCAGCTGGGAAAAAATTATTCAGATAGCTCACTATTAGAAAAAAAGACTGACGATTTTAAAGAATTATTTATTTTATTTTATTTATTGTTATTATTTTTATTTTATTTGTTATAGAGCATGTATGTTCACCAGAGAGAGAGAAAGTGAGAAAGCAAGCCACCAGGTCTGAGACTCGAACCACAGTCGGCCATTTGGGAGTCCAGCACCTTACCCACCATGCTACCTGCTGGCCCCAAGACTAATGATTTTTAAACATGTCATTTTCACTACCCATATATGTATCTTAATCTGCAGTTTTCCCCAAGTCTTCCGGGAAAGGACTGTAGCTTGTCTCAAACACATCTGTGCCCTACTGTGTGGAACACAGAGGAGGTCACAATAACTACCGGCAAATTGGTTTGAATTCCCTTTATATACTAAATATATAGGGCAATATACTCTATATTCCCAAACACTTACTCTTTACAATCACAAACTAAGGGCCAGACAGTGCACCGTGGTAGCACAATGCTCTGTCATGCTAGGCCAACATGGAATGGTCCCGGGTTTGTATCCTGAGGTCTCTGTGTATGTGGGGCATTTGTAGCCACAATCCGTGATTCCTTTGGGTCAGTCTCATTCTATCAAACAAGAAAATGGAAAGGTTTTAACCAGTGGGTTGAGGTCACCAATTGCATAGAAATAAGTGGGGTGACTTTTATTTTGGTTTGTGCGTATGAGAAACACTTCAGTGTGACTAACCTAAACTTAATAAAAATATTACCGTCTGAGCTGGGGGCATCTGAAAAATGGTAGCAATTATTATTTTACTTTTCTCTGTTTCATTATTTACATTCATGCGCTTCTGCAGCGACAAATAGCTATATTTATCTTCTAATCTGTCAAAAAATACCGCAGTTGCAACTATGGGCTTAGTTCACAGATACAAGTAAGAGACCTGTGCCCTTTCGAAAGGATTTTAGATAAAAATTTCATGATGTTTGGTGAGAGACACTTTCAGAATGCAGTTTGTCCCAGGGGTAGTGGTGAGTTACAGGTAGAGTTGGTAAGGCAAAGTGTTTTAATTAGTGGGAAATGCCACTTAGGAAGGGGAAATTTTAGAAGCGAAGACCCTGACAAGAAAAAAGGGATCATTTGGTGCAAACCTCCTCATTTTATCCAGGAAAAGAAACCCAGGTTTTTGATTTGTTCAAAGACCCACAGTAGAGATGAGACCTTGGAAATGAGATTCCCCGGAGGAGGGGTCAATGCTCCCCTCTTTCCTGCTTCTTTTTTTTTTTTTTTTTAAAGAGGTTTTTGCTATAGGGCACGTGGGCTTGCCAGACAGACAGACAGAGACAGAGAAAGCGAGAAATCACCCCCCAGGGGGGATGGTCACACCGCAATCCCTCCTCCTCCATTCTCCTCTAGGGATCTTGGGCACACACACACATGCGCCCGGCTTGACTTTTAAGCCACCAGGTCCAGGACGCGCACCGTGGTCGACCACGTGGGAGTCCAGCGACATAGCCATTATGCTAACTGCTAGTCCCTTTCCTGTTGCTTCTCTAATAAGTGGGCACTGAGTTATGCCTGGCATGTTTTTCAAGTCATTGGGTCCAGAACTTGAACCACACAGTCAGCCATGTGAGATCTAGACACCTTACCCACCATGCCACTGGTAGACCGCAGTATAGTTTTTCTAAGCATGTGTTTAAAGTGTGTAATAAACAAATCAAGGATACAAACATATTCATCATCTTCAACTTTTTCTTTTCTTTTCCTTTCTTTTTTTTTCTTTTTTTCAAGAGAGATTTTTGCTATAGGGCGTATGCACTTGCTAGAAAGATGGAGAGAGACAGAAAGCAAGAAATCACCCCCCAGGGAGATGACCACCCCACAGTCCCTTCTCCTCCATTCTTCTCTGGGGCTTTTGGGGGTGCACACACATGCACCCAGCATGAATTTCAAGTCATTGGTCAACCATGCGGAAGTCCACTATGCCACCTGCTGGCCCCTAAACATTTAACATTGCATTATGTTGTGTACATTTGAGATTTGATCCATTTTTTTTTGGAAGCATATATTGAATTGTCAGTGATTTTGTTACTCTGTTGTTATGCACTGCTCCATAACTAATCCACTTAAAATTGATTAACAGACAGAAGTGTGCATTGCAAACACCTGTCATTTTTTGACCATCAAACACGATTTCCCGATTCCTTTTGTGGGATTACTTCTCTTCCACTGAGAAAGATCTTGGTGAGAGGGTGAATCCAGATACCTGTCCTTACATTTGGAAGCTAGAGCAGACTGAAGTTTCTTTTGTCAGAGTATGTTGCTCCCACTCTTTGAAGGATCTTCAGAAGAGTCATGTAGAATGCATATTATGAAGAATGTATATTATGAAAAAGCTAGGCATTTATTTCAAAAGGGTTTTTTTTGGTTTTTATTTTTGTTTTTGCTTTGGTATCAAAATAAAATAGCTTTGTTGTTCTTGTTGTTTTGTTTTGTTTTGAGAGATTTTGCTACAGGGCAGGTGTGCTCACCAGAGAGACAAAAAGAGAGAAATCACCCTCAGTGGGGATGGCCATGCCACAATCCCTTCTTCTCCATTCTCCTCTTGGGATTGGGGGCACAAATGTCTGGCTTGACTTTCAAGCCACTGGGTCTGGGACTCGAACTGCAAACTGTGGTTGGCCATGTGGGAGTCCAGTGCCTCAACCACTACACCATCTGCTGGCCCCTAAAGTCCTGTCATACAATAGCCAGAGGCAGATATATATGATTGTACTAACTGGTTCCAACAGCAGACACAGGTAAGGCTGTCAAGTGGTTGGCTCCTCCACCTGAGATTTAGTATGTATCTATTCTAAGTCTATACTTTAATGATTGCCTTAAATCCAGGTATTTTTATGTACCTTTGCAATAAAATCTCATTTATTTTAAGTTAGAGTCAGATTTGATTTCTGTTACTTATAGCCTAGAATCTCAAGGACAAGAATGCAGAAATCTGATAGATAAATTTTAACTGATTGGGAAACTAAATACATACATTGAAGACATTCCCTTAATTAATCATTCCATTTGTAGCAAAATCAGAGGAAAACTACAGTCTACTGACTTGTTCTATTTTTTTTTAAAGTATACACTGAATTATCAATATATACAGTCAATAAATACTGAGATTTGGATATAAACAGTTGATAAAGTGTTAAAGTCACACCAGTGTTATCTTGGGGTTAAGCCTAGGGCCTTTTAAAATAATAAACCTTTGGGCCAGCAGGTGGTGTAATGGGTTAAGGCACTGGACCCTCACATGGCTGACCATGGTTTGAGTCCTGGATCCAGTTGCTTGAAAATCACACCAGAAATCCCAGAAGAATGAATAAGAAGGGATTGCAGCATAGCCACCCACTCTGAGGGGTGATTTATTTAATTAATTAATTAACTTAATTTATTTTTTAGATTTTTTGTATAGGGTGCGTGCATTCACCAGAGATACAGAAAGCGAGAATCAGTCCCCACCCCTGCCAGGGGTAATGGCCACACCCACAATCACTTCTCCTCCATTTTCCTCCTGGGATCATGGGCATGCATGCACACGTGCCCAGAGTTTTATGTGCTGGGTACAGTACTCAAACCACAGTCGACGACATGGGAGTCTAGAAACATAACCATTACACCATCTGCTGGGTCCTCGGGAGTGATTTAAGAAATAACAGTAAGATCAATCTGAAAGGCCTTACCTGTACCTATGTATTTATTCATTTAAAGTTTTCTCTATATCTATTTAAATTCAGTATTTATGACTTTTATAATAAAGTATTAAATTTTCCTGTTTTGAGTATTTTTTTTTGGAGAGGTTTTAGGTATAGGGCGAGTGTGCTCGCCAGAAAGACAGAGAGAGAGAGAGAGACAGGGAGAAATCACCCCCCAGGGAGATGGCCATGCCGCAATCGCTTCTCCTCCATTCTCTTCTCAGGATCTTGGGCTTGCACACACATGTACCTGGCATGAGTTTAAGCCACCAGGTTCAGGACCATGGTCAACTACATGGGAGTCCTGCGATAGAGCCATTATGCCATCTGCTGATTTCCAGTCTCTTTTTTTTTTTTTTAATAGTAGATGATGAAAAAAGTAGTTAAATGGAGAAGAAAAATATTGGGCAAAAAGTCCCCTCCACACCTGTCCTCACCATGCCCATAAGCCTGGCTGCTTCATTTTGGTGGCATCCTCTAACCACAGGATTCATTTCTCTGAGGAGGAAAACAAAAAAACAAAACAAAACAAAACCTTTGAAAGCTGTATTTATAATTTAACGTATATTAAAAACAACAAAAAAAGGCAGTCAAGTCCTAATTTTTATGTGAATTAGACAAAAAGAAACTGAATTTCATATAGTGGAAAGTGTTTTTGTTTGTTTGTTTGTTTGTTTGTTTTTCAGTTACAAAATGTCATGGTTGTAAGAGTTCTGGTTGATCATAATGAAGACAAACTAAAAGTTTGGTCACACAGCTTTGTGTCATACTCCTTATCCTAAAGTTTATAAATCAGTATCTTGAGCCAACAAGTCTTTTTTCTTAATTGTTTTTATTTCTACATTTATTTTAATGTTTTTCCCAAATAAATGGTTATCTCTTATTTAGCATCTTTAAAATACCACATAGGGGCCAGTAGATGGCATGGAGGTCAAGGCGCTGGATACCACATAGCTGGCTGCTGCATGGTTCGAGTCCTTGATCTGGCAGCTGGAAGCCAACAAGTCTTTAGGTACAAGAAGTTGGTCCTTTTCATTATAGTTACCAGATGGCACTAGAAATAGAGTCCTCGAGCTTCAAAGCAACAGGCAGGACATGCTGTGAAAAGTTGAACAAGTTTGGATAGAATTCTTTCTGAGTTCTGAGTTCATCACCACTCAGTCTGATAAAACTCAGACCAAGCTAAATTGGGTAGTGAGAACGCAATATGGAATCCTGTTATCTGAGTTGGAAGGAAAATTTATCCACAAAAAATGTCATCCAGACTATCATACATCAAACACTCAAAGTGCAGATAGAAGCCAACATGAATTGATATCATTCTAAAACCATTTTCAAAGACTTCATAGAAAATAAAAATTTTACTTTGAAATTGACATTGCCTTTTAGAAACTAGCCATCTGTTGTTTATATGAAAGGCGCTAAAATTTTGGGGAAAAAAAAGGATATGAATTGAGCATCAGAACCAAGGGTGACAGGAAGGGCAATCATTCATGTACAAATATGTAAATATGAGGAGAAAAACCCAGCCAGCCTCCAGATTCCTGGAACGTGGATGATTTCTCTCCAGCAATCACCAGCATCAAGGCCTATGCTGCTCTTTGGCTTTTCTACCAGGTTGGCGCTTGGTCCAACTGCCATGTCGGTTTGTGTAAGGATGTCAGAAACTCTAACTCTTTAGCTAACTGATTTGTAAAGTATGTACTTTGAAAGTTTTATAATCAGAAGTCAAGATAGAAATTAGAGTGTGAATTTTTATCTTATCATTTTTAGAGGGTACATGTGCTTGCTGGAGAGACTATACAGAGAGAGAGAGAGAATGAGAAATCACCCCAAAGAGGATGACCATACCACAATCCTTTCTCCATTCTCCTCTCGGGATTTTGAGTATGCACATACACACACACCCAGCCACGCCAGAGTTTCAAGTCATCAGATCTGGGACTTAAACTGCAATCAGCCATGTAGGAGTCCAGTGCCGTAACCACTACGCCACCTGCTGGGCCTGAGTGTGGATTTTAAAAAAATATCTTTCTGCTACAAGAAAGTGTCAATATTCTTTAAAAAAAAAAAAAAAGAGAGAGAGAGAGAGAAGAAGAAAAGAAAGAAAGAAAATGAAAAAGTCAACCAAAACTGAATGACTTGTAAAATCCATTTATGCTAAAAGTTAAAGTTAAGTAGCGAGGTAGTCAATGAACTAATAAACTTAGATATAGCCAGGAAAACTTCTTGTTCGGCTCAGAAGACACAAAGGAAATAAGACTGAGTTTAAAGGCATATGTCGATTCTGAAAGCCAGATACCCTACATTTTCAAGAAGAGCATATGTTGAAAAATACTGGTATGGTTATCCAACTGATGTATGGATAACATTAAAGAAGACATTTCCGTATTATAAGACCAACACTGAATTTCAAAGACTTTAAACCTTATCATTATAAACAATTTTTTTAAACATACACAAAAGTAGAGAAGATTATGTAAGGAACTTCCAAGGGCCCTTAAACGGCTTTAATGATGATCAGTTCAAGGCCCAGGCATGATAAGCTAGAAATGTGAACAGCAAGCTTAATATGCTAAATACTTTCACGTTAGTTTCCAAAAGAACTGCTTAATTTTATTCTGTTCCATGACTGCCACCTGTATTTTTAAACCTACTTACTATTTTAAAAGTAAGAACATATTTTTGTTATTTTTAGAATAAAAAGGGAGAGAAGAAACCTCAGAAGCCATCATCTAATCAAAAGTATTTCTACTCACTTCAAGATTTCCTTACTTAAGACCCTGAAATAAGAAGTCTTTCTAGAAACTGTAAGAATGACTAAAACATGGGAAAAGTTGTCTTACAAAGCAGCAGGCATTCCATTCCTGGAAAGATTGAGATACCAGTAAACACTTGGCATTATGGCATCGTGGAAAGTGTGTCTGTTTGGGAGACAAACCCGTGTTTGAATTCTGGCTCTGCCACTTGGCAGTTGTGCTTCCTCAACCTTTTCATCACAGGGTTACTATTAGGATAAAATGAGGTAATGCAAATAAAATGTCTAGCACATGGAAGATACTTAATAGATATCTCCTTCATCTGCCCTTCCTTCCAGAATTAATTGCACATAATGACAAAGAACACACACACCAAAAGATGTGTAAGTACTTTACTAAGTGAAGTCACATACAAGGAGATCAAAAAGTTGGGGGAGAAAATACAATTAAACTATGAATTTATTTTGGTGCAAAAGTTTTTGAAATCCATGCAGCTTTCTATAATACATATTTACATGGGTTGTTAAAGACCCTTCATACATACAGGAATTTTCAATCGTTGTCTTATTATGAGATAACATTCACTGAAATATTCCATTGGTAGAGTTTTACCTTTGACTAAACTTTGCCTTGTACAATCCACAAGTAGAAAGGATTGGAGAATATGGTGCGTTCATATCAGGCTATTAAACTGGGACAGCACAAGGCACATCACTCTAGAAATTTACAGTAATAAGTGCTAAATCAATTTTTTTCAGTCACATTCTTATGTTACAGAAAAACTATCCACTATTAGACATAGGAAAAGAAAAGGCTTTTGATAGCAAGGAAGATAACCCTATTAAAGGAAAAATGGAAAAAATCCTGAAACAGATAAATTCTTTATTATCTTTTCTCTCACTGGCTTAATACCCAGGCCTGATGGTACAATATTTTAAATTAGGGACTCTCAGGTGGCTTCACTGTCCATGAACCTTCAGTGTAAAATAAGACCTTGTGTAGTCTAATGTTTGTGATCAGTATCTCTCTAAAGGATGGTTGGCACTCTCTGACTTCCAGAAATGACCTTCAATACAGAAACATATTTTTAAGCTTATATATTTCTTTCATGACAGACAAAGACAGAGAGAGAGGAAAAAACCATAGTAGGATCTCAATGCTGTGACCCTCCTCTAGCCATTAGCGAGCATCAGATCATAGATACATGCATGCCCCAAGTATGACTACTCAGGAGGTCTCTAGGCTTGAACTGGGAACTTTACCGTGTAGGACTGCCTCACAGAGCTTTGCATTTTACCACTGCACCACCATCTGACCCAATGTAAGAAATTTCTAACCACTGTGTGATGCATTATTATTCTCTATGTAACTATTTTTTGTTACTTTTTGTTCGCTTGTTTTTAAGACTCCTTTCTAGAATTAATCTGCTACAAGACATCTGTGAGATATGCAATACAGTGTGCTGGGGTATTTGAGAGCTTCTGGATTTTATTTCTGATTAATAATACATAGGGTTCTGATGACTTTGTCGCAGATTCTTTTTCTTCTTGAATATTGTTCTCTGCTTTCCTTCTTTCCACAGATGTCTTACAGTCATTGAAGTAAAGATAATTCTATTTTTAAAGGCTAAATATTAAAATTATTTTTCAAGAGTATTTTAGTTAACCTATGTTGCACCCTTGTTGCCGTGAACTTAATGGCTTAAACAGCAATGCTTTTTATTTTAATTTTTAAATTTACATTTAGTCACTGTACATCTTTACAGTGTGCAACTTGACTTTTCCCAGTATGAATACAGTGCATATTAGTCAAGTCAAAGACTCTACCATATACATTCTCATCAACAGATAACGTTTTGGCTTCGTATCTATTAAATATTTTTCCCTGATCCCTTCTTTCTTTAAATCAATGATTAAGATTTTCCCTCTTAAAGATTTTATGGAAAGTTTTTGAGGTATCAGGTGCTTACTCAGTGTTTTTGCTAAGTTCACATTTTGCTACAATAAAAGATGCAAGAAAATGATACCCCCTCTTCATCCTGTGTATGGAGGAATTGTTTGTGAGAGAGAGAGAGAAAGAGATCCCATATGTAAAGCACCCATACAGAATAATTATACTTAATAACAAATGTAATACATTGTTCTCTTGATGGCTGGTTGCCCATTTTCCAAATTGGATATGGTCAGTGATTAGGAATACCTGGGATGATATATCACAACTGTAGATCTCTTCTTCCAATCTACTTCCTATTCTTTACCTGCCCGGATACCTCAGTTTCATTTCTGCCTTTTTTCCCTGGGGTCAATTGATGACATGTATTTATTACTTTGAAAGGATATAAGCTCTGCCATTGTTTCTTGACCCTAGACTGTGAATTGCAGCACCTAAAGAACGTGCAATGTCTACAGTTATGATCAGATCACTGGGAAGAACTTAATAGCAAGGTTGCACCAATGGTTAGGCGATCCAGTCAGCTGTCAGAGGTTAAATGTATCAGCTGTGGACAGTAACACTTCCAGCTTTAGAATACTCAAGTCCCAACCTCAGATTCTGACGTATTATCCTCTGTCTAAACTCTTCTACAGTCTCACAATGCACGTTTTATTACCATAAGCCATGCAACATTGGGCATTCTCAAAGAGTGATGAAATGCTAACAGCTCCAGCAGAACGTAGGCAGTTGGAACAAAACCACGGATGAGCAGAGGCTTGGCACTCACGCCTCCAAGGGCATAGCAGTTGAATTAATCTTTTCCAAATGCAACTAATTGCATCTTCAATGCCAAAGTAAATAGAGATAAGGCTTATTAGATTACAATATTCATAAGTGAGGAAGGCTTAGCAAGTACCAGGGGTGGATGGAAAAAGTAAATTTTATCGGGACAAAAATTTAAACATTCTGAAACTTCCAGAAAAAAAAAAAAAAAAGAAGATATAGATAGACAGACATGTACTAATTTCCACCTAAAAAAAATTCTGAGCACTATTCTAATTATGTCTACAAATGAAAGCTCAGTAACCTATGAAGTTAGTTTCCCTCTCCAGAAATGTTGTTACATCGGTAACCTAGAGATTTTTTTTTTTTTTTTGGGGGGTTTTTGTCTTAGGGGGCATGCGCTTTC
>NW_006159602.1:2964571-2968395 GCF_000334495.1 Tupaia belangeri chinensis | reverse complement strand
GAACCGCGGCAAATTATGTGGGAACCCAGCGCCATAGCCATTATGCTAACTGCTGGTTCCCGGTAACCTAGAGATTCTTAGGATCCATCTGACTCTTGTGAGATACCACCTCACCTGCACTCATTTACTGACTACACATTTTTGTTGCTCGCCAGTGTATATGACCCACATTCATCTCAATATCACAGAGAGCATCAATCCAGACAGAAAGCAACATCTCTGTCCCAAGAAGCGATAATGCAAATATCACAAGTGTTAAAACAGCTTTCCCTCCAAGCAAGTCAGCCTGGCTCCTCGCACTTCCAGATTCTCCAGCACCCTGATTACCTGGCCCTGCCTCCCATGGACTTCCTTCTCCATCTGATTCTACTCTCCTATTGTACAGAGGTTCTTGTCGGCCCAGGGCTCCATTCTGACTGCCCAGCTGGTCCTGCCACATACCGTTCTGTGTCCCCACAGCTGCCTACGTCCTGTTGCAGAGTATGACGTGAAGATATTTAATGGGGAGAAAATGAACAGGCAGATTCAATCAACCTGCTTTTCAGCCAAATTAACTTTTTAATTTCCCCAAATCACTTGAAGTCTGCCTGCTTCCAGTAGATTTACCATTCCAATTGAATACCATCTCATCAGTATCCACACGCAGGCTTTACATCACAAATGTTTGAATTTTCATATATATATAGTATACATATATATGTACATGGCAGTATGTGTTTGTGTGTGTGTGTGTGTGTGTGTATAATCAATGACGTGATTCAGGAGCAATCTCAGAGTTGCGTCCTGGACAGCTTCCCTCCACAGTGGACACAAAGAACTTTCACTTTCTCTTTACAACCTACAAAAGTCATACAGTTGCTTTTGTAATCAGTTCGTTGATTTCAGCCAGGCTTTGTGTGTGTAACGTCATCACTCTTGTCATCCAAAGACTGTTCTGGGAACATTTATGGATCACGTACACTGCCCAGAGATGGGGCTTCTGCTTTCAAAAGCACTGTTGGGACAGAGTACTCAGAGTGCCCCCACGTGCTAAATGGAATCATCTGGCCTACGAGTTAGGGTAAACTCGCCATGAGATGCCCTGCCAACAACCCCAGAGGGCCGCATGTATAAGAAACTCCAGTCCAGCCTTCATAGAGACCCAGGGAACACATCAAGGTTCCCAGGTAGCAAAACAGCAAGGTTTAGCACCTGCTAAATACCTTTCTCTCATCCTTCCCTTGATTCCTGGAAGAATTCTTTGTGTGGTAAGAGCAGAACAATACAGCACTGGTTTGGAAAATTACGCATTTTTTTTTTTTTTTTTTTTTTGAGAGGTTTTTATGATAGGGGATAGGGTGCCTGCGCTCCCCAGAAAGACAGAGACAGAAAGTGAGAAATCAGCCCCCGGGGGGATGTTCACACTGCAATCCCTTCTCCTCCATTCTCCTCTCAGGATCTTGGGCAGGCACGCACATGCGCTCGGCGTGAGTTTAGGCCACCAGGTCGGGACTCGAACTGCAGTTGAGAACATGGGAGTCCAGTGACATAGCCCTTATACCAACTGCTGGTCCCATGAAAGTTATGTGTTCTTAATCACACAATTCCCGCATCTAACTAGGAAGTGCGTGATTTCTACAAGTAACAAAAATGGGTTGTATCAAATGCCTTTTTTTGTTTTTTGGCTGATACGCAGAAAATCAGAACCCAAGGATCTTCCCTTCTGGGACCCAACTCCTCCCTGTGGGTTGCGCCACAGGATGTGGCCAGTGGGGATGCTTGAGAAGGGAGATTTAGGAGGAGACAGTATGAGGTCTTCGTTCAGGTCTGGGTTACACCTGCCCATCTACTTGTTAGACTCCTTAAGCTTGTTGAATTTATTCACCTACAAATCAGAGGTAATAATTCCTCCCTGACACGCTCAGTGTGAGAAGAAAACCATCAGTGTGGGACACCTAGCACAGAACAGGCTTTCGGCAAACAGTAGCTATCATTATTTTTAACTTAAAATGCAAGACAATGATAACTCCCGAGAGGCTACTGTACGTATTTGGGATAACTTATAAAAAGCCACAGAACTCTATTTTTAAGAGGTTAAAATAGAAATTATGATTGCCAGTCATCTACTTCATTTTCTAAGTACTCATTGACATAATTCGGGCTATTTTATTTCAGGATCGTGGATAAGTTACTTAATTGTTGCCTTCTGTTTTCCAATGACATGCCTATTTTGTCTCCAAATAGGCCGAAACCTTTAAGCTTTCTAAACTTTATCCATGGGAAATTTGTCTCCAAATAGGCCGAAACCTTTAAGCTTTTTTCTCCATGAGAAATCTTCAAGGAATATTTGTAGTGAGAATGATAAGGTTTAGTAATTCTGATGTTTTGTTTGTCTATTTTTTAAGAGTGTGTGTTTGTCGTGTATGTGGTTGGCTGATTGGTTGTTTTTGTCTTCCAAAGTTTCTGCAGCCTCAAAATGACTCAAGGGATATGTATTCTGCAAGCACCATTTATTATCCAGAAATGCAAGGTTAGAGAAAATGTGTTCTGAAAAGACAGGAGGGTTATTATGAAGGGGTGAAGGATACAGTCAGGAGTGTGTGGGCCAAGTCTGTTTCATTTTTTAAAAATCACTTATTTAATATTATTATTATTATTATCATTATGTTTTAATTTGCTATAAGGCATGTACACTCACGAGAGACAGAGAGAGAGAAAGAGAGAGAGAGAGAGAAAGCAAGTTTCCATGTCCAGGACTCAAACCATGATAGGCTATGTGGGAGTCCAGCACCTTAACCACCATGCCACCTGCCAGTCACCTGTTTCACGTTTTTAAAGTTTCTTTCTTTCTTTATGAGAGAGTGAGACCAGCATCCACAATAGGGTCTCATGCCACCATCCACTCCCCACCCATATCCTCTTCCCAGCCCTACCAGCCCACTAGGGTCATGTGCATGCCATTCCCCCACCCCCTTAGCAGTTGCAGGTTGATCAGGGAACCAAACCCACACTCCTCCACCTAAATCCAGCATGGCTTGAGCAGTATGTCACTGCTGTCACCAAGTCAGCTTGACTCCAGTATTTCTAAGGCACTGCAGCAGCTCATCTCAGGGGTTTGTGGCCACACTCCTGCCATCTCTTGCCCTCTCCTGCCCCACCCAGGGAAAGGAATCTAGAAGAAATTCTAAGCATTGAACTTTTGAGCTTTTGAGATTTTAAAAAACACACATTGATCATTCTGTTAAGATAGTCTTAGGAAACAAAACAGAAAAGAAATAAATATGTGAGCAATAATGTCCCTTAAAATATTTGTCTTGGAACCAGCAGTTAGCGTAATGGCTATGTCACTGGACTCCCATGTAGTCGATCATGGTTTGAGTCCCGAACCCGGTGGCTTAAACTCACACCAGGCACGTGTGCATGCATGCCCAAGATCCTGAGAGGAGAATGAAGGAGAAGAGATTGTGGTGTCGCCAGCCCCCTGGGGGGTGATTTTTTGCTTTCTGTCTCTCCATCTCTCTCTGTCTTTCTGGTGAGCACACGTGCCCTATAGCAAAAACCTCTCAAAATAAAAAAAAAAAAGAAAGAAAACTAGAAAGAAAATATTTGTCTTGTTCTTCTCAACGTTATCTCAGAACAGAGGGCCTGTGGTTAGGATACACAAATAAAACAGACTTAAGACATAAAGTTGAGAACCTTGGAGGACAAATGCCTACGGTGCTGGGTGGTGTTGAACATCATGCCAGTAGGGACCTGCTGGAAAGAGTCAGTGACTCTGCCCTCAGGGATAAATTCAAGGGTGTTTCATGCCCTTGGATAAAAACATGAAATTCTTGCTGGCTTAG
>NW_006159602.1:2918372-2963887 GCF_000334495.1 Tupaia belangeri chinensis | reverse complement strand
GCTGGCTTAGCCACATTTGCAATAGGCACAACCGAAGATTGGACTTCGTCTCATAAACGTCGTGATAACCTTTCTCTTTAACTTTTCATATGAAACCTTTCAAAGAAGACATGAAGGTAAATAAAATGGTATAATAAGCTCCAGGGACCCACCACCCGGCTTCAACTCATACCTATCTTGCCCCATCAATATCCCTTCCTCCCTCCCCTGCACTTGAGTTATTCGAAGCACATCCCACCTCATTATATCACTCTACATACAAATATTTCCGCATGTATCTTTACAAGATTATAGTTCTACTCTTAAATCTAACCACAATACTATATGCCACCTAAAAATATTTATAATGTTTCTTGTTGCTAAGTATCCAATCCTCACTACCTTTTGCATAATTACAGGCAAGTTGATTGTACACACTCTCATGAAAGTGACAGCTGCCATAGGTGAAGACCCAAATCTCTGAACATTCTTAGTTAGATTTAAATTATTGATAGAGAAGACTGTCTAGCATAAGCTTCAAGAACAAAAGTCTATTTCAGTAAAGAAAGTGATCCACTTTCAGGAGCATTTGCTTTCCCCAGTGTACTTAAACAGTACATTTAATCCATCCACTTAACTCAAAGTGATGGAGTGCCTGCACATGGAAAATTGAAAGCGTTTATTTTTAGGTTCAAGTCGTAGAACGTTATACCTGACCAAGAAAACATCACAGAAATCTAAATGAAGCCAGTTGAATCAAGGCAGCAGTTGGCTAATTTGATGGTGTATTAAAGAAAAACTGAGTGTTTCACTAGTAGGTTAGAAAAATCAGGAATAGAAACTCTTGAAACTCTCAATGCTGAATGCTGAGATTGCTTCTATGATACATTAACAGTCTAGATCTTGTGCATATGCTCATGCATGCATGTGTGTATGTATATTTAGTTCTATACAAATGTATCATACATGTAGATTCATATATTTATCACCACAATCAAGGTACAGAACACTTCCATCACAAGGATCTCTCATATCACTCTTTTATAGCACAGTGTTTTATTTTGTTGTTGTTTTTTAATTCCCAGAAGGCTATAGGCACTTGCCAGAGATAGAGAGAGAGAAAATGGGGGGAGAACACATCCCCCAAGGGGTATGGTCACACCACAATCCCATCTGCTCCATTTCTTCATCCTGTTGGTATTTGGGGCACACACACACACACACACACACACACACACACACACCCTGTATGTTTTTCGAGTTTCCGGGGCTGAGATTTGAACCACAGTTAATCACATGGGATCTGACTCCCTTAACTACTAGACTATGGAGCTGGTTCATGTTTTCTGTTTGTTTGCTTGTTTGTTTGTTTAAGGTCTTATTTATGAACCACCTGCATCGAAATCAGCTGAAGGTAGGTGCCAGGTGTTGCTTATAAATTCCAGGGTGTCACTCAGGAACAGCTGAGTCAGAGATGCTGAAAGCTGGATCTGGGAATTTGCATTTTAACAAGCTGCCAAAAAAATTTTATTTATACTAAGTTTTAGGCCATTTGTCATCTTTCAGTATTCTGGCTTTTGTATGGTACTTAAAAGTAGGCCTGAAGATGCCCAGGACTTTTAAATTAAGGTACAATTAAAATTGTTGCATCTAAATATAGTGAATGTAGTCCAAGCTCAAATGGAAAGGCTATTTTGGATTTTGCAGAGAAAAGCAATGTGTATAGTGTATAGAAAAAGCAATGTGTATAGCTGCATCTATGTCAACTAGAATTACAAAGTTTATACTATAAATTCCCAAATATACAATACCAAACAAACTTCTTTGTTCATTCTTACCTAGGCACTATGCTAGGTATTTTACAAACACAAAGTATTTCATCTTTATTATAATTCTGGTGGGGGTCCAAAGGTCCACATTTTACAGGTGAAGAAATAGAGGTTCAGAGAATAAACCGGTCCAGTAGAGACACAGCTGGATAGCAGTTGAGCTGATTCAAACACATCAACAGATGTGTCTGACATCAACATTCATGCTCTTTCCATGATGCACAAAACATAGGGCAGTTGAATTAGGTCAGTATGAATCCTCTCCAAATTTCCTACCTTTGTGATTGAAATTTTATTTTTATTAAATGTTAGTGCTATTATTTTCTTGCTTTTTGTTGGGGGATAGGACTACACTAAGATAGGGCAGTGTGCCACTAAAAGTATCTGTTACCAGACTGCAATGTAAGCACAGAAATGGAGAGTAAGCATTTGAGACAGTTCAAAATGCCACTCACAGGATGAGTCCTGCGTACCTCAAGCCCCATACTGATCAGAAACAACAGGGCCACATACTGGTTTGCGATGGATTAGGAAAAAATCATTGGTTCTTTCCTATAGCACCAGAATTTGGAATTGAACATTTTTCAGATATAGTAGATGTCCTTGACCTCCCATTTGTCCATGGCATAGGACAGACAGGAGCTGGTCAGTCTCTTAGAGCTTCCCAAAGCCTTACAGAGCCCACAGCTGCCTCCCTTGGTGACTTCAAAGGCTTCCTCAGACTACTGGGGCCATGACTCCACAATATATTCTTTCGCCATTGTCAGTTCTCAATGTGTTTAGTTATCTCATAAGATGCAAGGATTGGGAAGGGAGGGAGAACCTGAGAGAAGAGAAATAAAAAGACAAAATTCATTCCCAGGGACCTCACACCTGACTTGCAGTGGGCATCCCTATGTGAGCTCTGGGGTTGATTTATTGACAATTGTTCTTGTTTGTGTGATTGTTGGTTCTTCCATTGGTCTAATTTCATTCTCAGTCCAGAAGCTTTCATTTAGAATCTACCATCCTTCGGTCTCCCTTTATCCCAGCATACATACAGATCAGTATCATATCACAGCAGTTGCAATATACTGAAACCTTGGCTCAAACATGGAGTGAGGGACTTATGCAAATTATTTATTTAACTCATAAAAAAGTACATAAAATACCTATAATTACCCCCATTTTTCATAAGGAGGAACTAAAGCTTAAGAAAAAATTTTTTTTTTCTCTGAGTGACATGGCTTTTAAGAAGCAGGGCAGGGACCAGCAGCTAGCATAATGGCTATGTCGCTGGATTCCCATGTAGTTGACCATGGTTCAAGTCCCAGATGACAGCTTAAACTCACGCCGGGCGCATGTGCATGCGTGCCCAAGATCCCGAGAGGAGAATGGAGGAGAAGGGATGGCAGTGTGGCCATCCTTCCTGGGGGGTGATTTCTTGCTTTCTGTCTCTCTTTCTCTCTATTTCTGGTGAGCGCATGCTCCCTATAGCAAAAAACCTCTCCAAAAAAAAAAGAGAGAGAGAGAGAGAGAAAGAAGCAGGGCAAAGATTTTATTTCCACCTATGTGTTCTTAACCACTTCAGATAAATAGTCAATATTATTAGTATCTCCATGTACTTAATAGTAAGCACTCTGCCTTAAAGATGAGAAAACTGAGATCTAGAAAGATACCCAATCATAAGTAAGTTCTGACTCAGAGAGAGATAACCTTCAGGCTAGTGCTCATTTGGAGATGGCGTTTTTCCTTTCACCTTTACTATTCACAAATATCCCACTGTGCTGTTTTAAACTAGTTACTAGTCATGTATAAATGGAGATTTATTTGACTGAATGTCTTAGTAAAGGCAATAGCAAAACACACTATTTCACTTAGAGTTATGAAAGCCTAGATCTTCTAGATTGCACTTTTATCTTGGTTCAATTTTGGTTCATATTTGGTTCCTTACAGATGAAGGTAAGATGAGGTTGTATACAAGGTTGTATACATTTATAAGTGCATATTATGAAAAAACTATGCATGGAATTAAAAAAAATTTTTATCACAACAAACTCATACTTTCGCTCCATTTTTCATAAGCTTTTGAAGTTCCTTGTACAAATAGAAAAAACTGAACTATATTGCAAGGAATAGGATAAAAATAGAAGGAGATCAGTTCTCAAAAAGTGATGGTGGATGTGTTAAAAGTCTTATGCTCCCAATGAAAATATCATGTAGCACTTACGAGGGCATTTGCAGATTTTTGAGGCATAGAATTTGGCCTTCATTAAAATTTAAATAAGTTAATATGGAACACTGAACCAAATACAAAGATTCTAAAAATAAGCCTTTGAAAACATTCCCTCTGTGCGTCCATGTGTGTGTATTTTTTCCTCACAACCAAGCAATTCAAACTTCTTTTTTTTTAGAGATTTTTGCTATAGGGCACATGTGCTTGCTGGAGAGACAGAGACAGAGAGACAAAAAGCAAGAAATTACCCTCACAGGGGAGATATTCGTGCTGCAATCTGTTTTCTTCCTTTCCGTTAGAATTGCCGGCATGCACACACACACACACATGCCTGGCATGAATTTCAAGCCACCTTGGCTGGGACTGAAACCACAGTCAACCATGTGGGAATCCAGCAGCTTAACCACTATGTCACCTGCTGACCCCTTCATTACTTCTTAAAAACTATATAGATAGCAAAAGCATGATTTCCAATTAGGCCTTCTTAATTTAGGCTCCCAGGACAGTTCTCCTCTTTCCTCCCATCCCTGTCGACTTTTCTTTTCTTCTTGAAAGAGATTGTTGCTATACGGTATGCGCCCTCTCCAGACAGACAGAGAGTGACAGAGAGACATAAAGCGAGAAATCACCTCCCAGAGGGGATGACCACACCTCACTTCCTTCTCTTCCATTCTCCTCTCAGGATCTTGGGCATGCACACACATGCGCCTGGTGTGAGTTTCAAGTCACCAGGTCCAGGACTCGACTGTGGTTGACTACGAGGGAGTCTAGTGACATAATTACTATGTCATCTTCTGATCCCCCCTGTCTACTTTTCTGATGGAGCCAAGGTGCTTAGAACAACCTCTAGAAAGCAATTCGAGGAAGAGGGATCAAATTTGTTGAGGGCACGGGGATGGGGGGTTCCCAAGAGAATTTCTCACATTTCAATGTTTTGGGTTTTATTGCTCTAATTTCTACTCTTGTTCATGACAATTCACTGATTTGAGTTTACTTGATTTAATTCAAGGTATAACCTGAACTTGCTCTCCCAGAAGAGGAATCTGTATCATTATTAATAGACCTTCCCTCTTTCTTGGCTCCAGCTCTAGCTTTGGAAGAAGATAACCTGAATCTAGCAGTCAGCTCATGGTATATAGATGAAAGGTCCAAAGGTCACACTGTGAAGAGTTTTCCTGTTGGTGAGATACTGAGGCCATAGGGGGTACCATTCCCAAAGAAACCAACTTTCAATACTATGAAGGTATTAAATTTTCTCTTAATACCTTCACAATACAACAAAGTTTTTCTTTTCTTTTCTTTTTTTTTTTGTGTGTGTGTTTTGTGTTTGTTTTGTTTTGTTTTTGTCAGTAGGTATGTGCACTTGCCAGAAAGAGAGATATGATGGGAAGAAAAGTGAGAAATCATTCCCTGGGTGCATGGCCATGCCACAATCCCTTCGCCTTCATGCTCCTCCCATCGTGATTTTCAAGTTGCCAGGTCTGAGATTCAAATTGCAGTCGGCCATGTGGCAGTCCAGCACCGTAGCTACTAAATTACCTGCTGGCCCCTACAACCAAGTTCTAACACAGGAATTCTAGGGGACACCTAAACCATTGCAATTTTTTACACAGGGATAAGATTCTTTACAATTATTAAACTAAGGTGTGTGAATTGTTCCTAACTTAGATGCTGGTCCACCTGCACCCTTCTTTCTGTGAGGTTTATCCCCTAAAGATAGAAGAGTTCACACTTAGGACTTCTTTAACAAGACCACAGGTACTGCCATAGAGCCAGATTTATGAAATCTGTCCAGTTCTCATTCTGGGCCACTTCATGGTACTGTTGCATGAAGTCCCCTGTTGGTACCTTATTGTTGAATAGAAAAAACTGAACTATATTGCAAGGAATAGGATAAAAATAGAAGGAGATCAGTTCTCAAAAAGTGATGGTGGATGTGTTAAAAGTCTTATGCTCCCAATGAAAATATCATGTAGCACTTACGAGGGCATTTGCAGATTTTTGAGGCATAGAATTTGGCCTTCATTAAAATTTAAATAAGTTAATATGGAACACTGAACCAAATACAAAGATTCTAAAAATAAGCCTTTGAAAACATTCCCTCTGTGCGTCCATGTGTGTGTATTTTTTCCTCACAACCAAGCAATTCAAACTTCTTTTTTTTTAGAGATTTTTGCTATAGGGCACATGTGCTTGCTGGAGAGACAGAGACAGAGAGACAAAAAGCAAGAAATTACCCTCACAGGGGAGATATTCGTGCTGCAATCTGTTTTCTTCCTTTCCGTTAGAATTGCCGGCATGCACACACACACACACATGCCTGGCATGAATTTCAAGCCACCTTGGCTGGGACTGAAACCACAGTCAACCATGTGGGAATCCAGCAGCTTAACCACTATGTCACCTGCTGACCCCTTCATTACTTCTTAAAAACTATATAGATAGCAAAAGCATGATTTCCAATTAGGCCTTCTTAATTTAGGCTCCCAGGACAGTTCTCCTCTTTCCTCCCATCCCTGTCGACTTTTCTTTTCTTCTTGAAAGAGATTGTTGCTATACGGTATGCGCCCTCTCCAGACAGACAGAGAGTGACAGAGAGACATAAAGCGAGAAATCACCTCCCAGAGGGGATGACCACACCTCACTTCCTTCTCTTCCATTCTCCTCTCAGGATCTTGGGCATGCACACACATGCGCCTGGTGTGAGTTTCAAGTCACCAGGTCCAGGACTCGACTGTGGTTGACTACGAGGGAGTCTAGTGACATAATTACTATGTCATCTTCTGATCCCCCCTGTCTACTTTTCTGATGGAGCCAAGGTGCTTAGAACAACCTCTAGAAAGCAATTCGAGGAAGAGGGATCAAATTTGTTGAGGGCACGGGGATGGGGGGTTCCCAAGAGAATTTCTCACATTTCAATGTTTTGGGTTTTATTGCTCTAATTTCTACTCTTGTTCATGACAATTCACTGATTTGAGTTTACTTGATTTAATTCAAGGTATAACCTGAACTTGCTCTCCCAGAAGAGGAATCTGTATCATTATTAATAGACCTTCCCTCTTTCTTGGCTCCAGCTCTAGCTTTGGAAGAAGATAACCTGAATCTAGCAGTCAGCTCATGGTATATAGATGAAAGGTCCAAAGGTCACACTGTGAAGAGTTTTCCTGTTGGTGAGATACTGAGCCATAGGGGGGTACCATTCCCAAAGAAACCAACTTTCAATACTATGAAGGTATTAAATTTTCTCTTAATACCTTCACAATACAACAAAGTTTTTCTTTTCTTTTCTTTTTTTTTTTGTGTGTGTGTTTTGTGTTTGTTTTGTTTTGTTTTTGTCAGTAGGTATGTGCACTTGCCAGAAAGAGAGATATGATGGGAAGAAAAGTGAGAAATCATTCCCTGGGTGCATGGCCATGCCACAATCCCTTCGCCTTCATGCTCCTCCCATCGTGATTTTCAAGTTGCCAGGTCTGAGATTCAAATTGCAGTCGGCCATGTGGCAGTCCAGCACCGTAGCTACTAAATTACCTGCTGGCCCCTACAACCAAGTTCTAACACAGGAATTCTAGGGGACACCTAAACCATTGCAATTTTTTACACAGGGATAAGATTCTTTACAATTATTAAACTAAGGTGTGTGAATTGTTCCTAACTTAGATGCTGGTCTACCTGCACCCTTCTTTCTGTGAGGTTTATCCCCTAAAGATAGAAGAGTTCACACTTAGGACTTCTTTAACAAGACCACAGGTACTGCCATAGAGCCAGATTTATGAAATCTGTCCAGTTCTCATTCTGGGCCACTTCATGGTACTGTTGCATGAAGTCCCCTGTTGGTACCTTATTGTTGTGCTATTGTCCAGAAATTCTTAATTAAGTTTTGCAAAAGGGGCCCTGCATGTTCATCTTACACCAGGATCCACAGATTAACCATCCTGTTTCTCTCAGCATATATAACAGAGGTGACAAGGCCTCCAGGTAGACAGAAACAAAGGTGAGAAACAATGGGAAGAAAAAGGAAAGAAAAGTCAACATTTTCTGGTCAGATAAAACTACAGTGAGATCTAAGTGGAAGAGAGGCTCCAACTCTTAGTCCTAATCAGAAATCTGGCAAGAGGCTCAGTCAGCCCCTTCTTCATGTTGGAGGTTGGGGACGCGGGGGTCCATCAAGCCATGTAAACTTGCTAATGTGGTATGGTTAGACACAGGGGAACCTTGAACTTAGCTCTCAAGCCTGTCTGCTTCCTGTGCCTTGTGGGGGAGGACCAGCTGTTCCTTCAGCCCCCAAGCTCATCTGTCACTGGTGGACCCCAATTCAGTAGCACTCCAATCCACTGAGTCCACCGCAATGCTCACTGTGTTGGTGGGGTGCCAGGCAGATATTGGACATGGCTAAGACCTATACAAGGTTTCCATTAGTGAGGCAGTAGTCCCCCGGCCCAACCAAGGGACTCCAGTTACCAAAATCTGAATGACAGTGCAAGGTGGATCTGAGGACCCAGCACTCTGCCCTAATAAGGTCTCATGAGCTACCCTCCTACCATAACCTAGAGATTATGTCAGAGAGGAGGGAGCAGAAACAAGAAATGCAAGCTCGATCTAAAGGGCTTATTTTAAATGACAGGCCAACCAGTTTAATGTGGAGGTAACAATTCTCTCTTTCTCAATCCCTCACAGGTAGGAGTTAGTGAGGAAGATCAGATTGATTATATACAAAAATAATGGAATTACATTTCCTCTGCACATCTAAGCTTATAACCCTCTACATTTTATATCATCCCAAGTGCTACATTAAAATTTTAATAGTCTATTATCAAAGAACACAAAGAAGACACGTGTAAATAAAACCCACCCATACAATCCTCAAGCTTCAGTTTAATATTTCCAAATTCCTCTTTACCATATATTACACTTCACATCTTAATGCAATTTTAACCACTTGTACATGTATTGTCTCATTCAACCTCCTAACGATCCTGCAAGGCGGACAGGAAAGACACCATTGTCCACATTTTGCAGGGGACTTAAGGATGGTAAACTTGTCCAAGGTCTCAGAGACATTAAGAGGCAGTACCAGGCCCAGAAACCAGGAAAGACTCCAGATCCAATGCTGTTTCTACCACGCCATGCGTGCTATTTGGCACTACATTATCAGATTGCTAAATCTAATGTAAGTAGATGCCTTCCTCTGTCAGCTAGTTCACTTTGCTTTGTGGTCAGGAAACTTTTCCAGGCAGCTGCCCTGTTTTCTATTTCCTTGATTTCTGTTCTAACTTTTATTATTTCCTTCCTTCTATGTATTTGATTTTGTTTTCTTCTTTTCTTCATTTCCTAAGATGAAAACTGAGGTCTTTAATTGGAGACTTTTCTTCTTTTCTAATATAAAAATTTAATGCTATACATTTTCCTCCAAATACTACTCTAGCAGTATCACCTGCATTTTGTTATGTGGTATTTTCATTTAATTTCACTTAGTTCAAATTTCAAAAGATAACTTTTTACTGACCTATAACAATTGTACATATTTGTGAGGGTGCAACCTGATGGTTCAGTACAAGAATATGATGTGCAATGATTAAATCACTGCATTAACATATTTACCATGTCAATCCTTTGTCATTACTTTGTGTTAGGAACACTCAAAATTCTCTTTCAATTACTGTAAGAAATACAGTCAATTGTTCACTTAAGACAATGTACTTTACTTTATAACACTGGAGTGTTCTTCTGTCTATCTGCATTTAAGTTTCTACTAACCGGCATTGCTCTATCCCTGGTCCCCCACCTTTCTCTGATTCTAGTAGTCAGTACTCAATCTTCAACTCTACATTTATGAGGTCATCCTTTTCAGTTTCCACATAAGAGTAAGAACGGGTCATACTTCTTTTTGTGCCTGACTTATTTCACTTAACATAATGTCTTCAGACTCTTCCATGTTATCCTAAGTGACAGGATTTCATTTTTTGTTTTCAAATGAGTACTCTTTCAACTCATGCTTTTTTTTTTAATTTGTTATTTAATTTCCAAATATTTGGGCTTTTCTAGATATCTCTCTTATTTATTTCCAATTTAAATCCATTGAGAACATAAACATCCTCTGTACAATTTAAATTTGTTTCAGTTTAAGACTCTTTATGGCCAGAGTACGGTATATCTTGGTAGTCTGGTAGTCTCTGTGCATTTTTTTGTTTGTGTGTGTGTACAAATATCAAGTAAGTTAAGTTGGTTGATAGTGTTGTGTTATTCAAGTCTTCTAAATCCTTACTTATTTTTTTTTTTTTAGTTTGCTATAGGGTGCATGTGCTCACCAGAGATAAGAGAGACAGAGCAAGAGAGAGAAAGAGAGAGAGAGAGGGAGAGAGAATGAAGAAATCACCTTCCAGAGGGATGGACACACTGCAATACCTTCTCTTTTATTCTCTTTGGGATTTGAACATGCATACACATGCACCCAATGTGATTTACCTTTTTTTTTTTTTTAAGAATAATTTTATTGGAACCAGCAGTTAGCATAATGGCTATGTTGCTGGACTCCGTTGTAGTTGACTGCAGTTCAAGTCCCGGACCTAGTGGCTTAAACTCACACCAGGCGTGGGTGTGTGTGTGTGGGTGTGTGTGTGTGCCCAAGATCCCAAGAGGAAAATGGAGAAGGGACTGCATCATGGCCATCCCCTCTGGGAAGTGATTTCTTGCTTTCTGTCTCTGTGTTTCTGGTGAGCGCACATGTCCTATAGCAAAAATGTCTCAAAAATAAATAAATAAATAAATAAATAAATAAATAAATAAATAATTTTATTTAACTTTATTTATTTTAATTTGACCAGAGAGGAAAAGAGTGAGAGAGAGAAAGGGAAAATGAGAAAGCCATCCACCAGGCCTGGGACTCTAACCACGGTCAGCCATGTGGGAGTTCAACACACTTAACCACTACTCCCCATGCCAATCACCACCAATGTGATTTTCAAGCCACCAGGTCTGGGACTTGTACCATGAAGTCTGCCATGTGGGATCCACCACCTTACTCTCCATGACACCTGCTGGCCCCCTTACTATTTTTTTATATATTTGTTCTATCAATTATTAAAAACAGGTATGTTTGAAAAGGGAAATATTCAACTATAATTGTGATTATTTTTATTTCTATTTGCTAATCTGTTTTTGCTTTATATATTTTGAAGTTCTGTTATTGGGTGCGTAAGCACTTAGTTTTTTTTTTTTTCTTCTGTTGAATTCACCCCATTATTGTGAAGTGAATTTCTTTATCCCTGCTATTATTCTTTGCTCTTAAATCTTTTATATTAATACAACCAGTATTAACATTTGTATAGTATATGTTTTTCCATACTTTTACTTTTAACCCATTTGTACCCAAATATGTGCCTTTTAACCAGGTCTTTAAATCATTTACTGTAATGTCAGTATTCATTTAGGTTTAAATCTAACATCTTGCTATTTGTTTTTTTCTATTTACCCCATCTGTTCTATGTTTTATTTATTTTTTTAATTTTTTATTTGTTTTATTTTTTGGAGAGTTTTTTTGCTATAGGATGTGTGCGCTCGCCAGAAAGACAGAGAGTCAGAGAGACAGAATGCGAGAAATCACCCCCCAGGAGGGATGGCCACACCACAATCCCGTCTCCATTCTCCTCTCGGGATGTTGGGCATGCACGCACACATGCCTGGTGTGAGTTTAAGCCACCGGGTCCATGACTCGAACTGTGGTTGACTACGTGGGAATCCAGCGACATAGCCATTACGCTAACTGCTGGTCCCCTGTACTATGTTTTAATTTTCCTTTCCTAATGCCTTCTTCTGGATGAAGATTCTATTTTTTTTTTCTTTGCTATAGGGCATTTGCTTTCCTCAGAGAGACAGAAAGAGAGAAATCACCCCACCAGGGTGAATGGCCATGCCACAATCCCTTCTCTTCCATTCTCCTCTTGGGATTTTGGGCATGCACACACATGTGCCCAGTATGAGTTTTAAACTGCTGGGGTCTGGGATTCAAACCACGGTAGACCACGTGAGAGTCCTGCGATGTAACCGCTATGCCACCTGCTGGTCCCTAGATAAAGATTCTTAGCTTCATCTCCTTGAGTCAAGTTATCTGTTAAACTAAAATGGTTTCTGGGGACCAGTAGATAGCATAAGGTTTATGTTGCTGGACTCCCATGTAGTTGACCAGTTCCAGTTCTGGACCTGGCAACTTAAAACTCACACCAGGTTCTTGTGTGTGCATTCCCAAGATCCTGAGAGAAGAATGGAAAAGGGATTGCTATGTGGCCATCCCCCCTGGGCTGATTTCCCTCTTTCTGTTTCTACAGCAAACACACACATTCTATAGCAAAGATGTCTCAAGAAAACAAACAAATAAACAAACAAAAACCACTAAGAGGGTTTCCTCTGCTTGCACTACCAACAGGAGATTCTCTCTAGACAATAAGCTGGGGTGACTGTGGGACTTTGCCCACCTGTTTCTCCTTTTTCAAAGATCACTGGCATTCACTGCCTGAAATCCAATGTCTTGAAAACGTGACTGTACATATTTTACCTATTTTTTTTGTTACCCCAGGCAGCAGGATAAATCTGGTCCCCATTACTTCATATTAGTCAGAAAGATAAATACTCTCCCACCATTCTCGATATATGTATTTGTGTGAGTTCTCAGGGCAAGAGGAACTCTGGTTCCTTTTTATAACACTCTAACATTATTTCATTCAAGAACAGATAAAGATTGAGGCCGGCTATAATGAGGAAAGCTTTTAAAGTCATCACAAAAGTCTAGGAAATGAAGATTCAGAACAAAAATTTACGAAATTAACTTTCAGGAAGAGTAAGCTATTAAAATAGTTTCTGGTACACACTGACTTGTGAAATATTAAAGCTCTCCACTGCACATCAAAGTATTTTGTACAGACTTTTACATACTCATCACCACATAAATAATTCTCAAGCTCAGAGACATGGAGTCAATAGGCAAATTAAAAAAAAAAATAGAAAACACCTCTAGTAGCACATAATCTTAATCAGATACTAAAGAAAAATGTCCCTTAAATAAAGCATAAAATTAATTTACAATCAGTATAACAGTTCTTCTGAAAGGAAAGGGTAATTACACAAATGTTGGTCAATCCTGAAATACTTCAGCGTTCTTGATTATAAGCAACAGAAGCTACCTCATGCTACTAAAGAAAACAAATTTACTATAAAGATATTGCAGGGAATGACAAGTGACACCATGGTAGAGGGGCTAGATTCCCACATGGTTGACCACAGGTTGAGTCCCAGACCCAGCAGCTTGCAACTCATGCCAGGCATGTGTGTGTGCATGCCCAAAATTCCAAGAGGAGAACGGAGAAGGGATTGCAACATGGTCATTCCCCTTGGGGGGCAATCTTTCACTTTCTGTCTGTCTCTCTGGTGAGCACATGTGCCCTATAGCAAAAATCTCTCTCTCAAAAATAAAAAGTATTGGGAGACTTACAGAATTGACATGGGAGTTTAATTTTTAGCTAGACAACTCGACTGTAAGCTAGGGATTTTGGACATTAGACCCATTGCTAAGGCATGCCCTAGGAACGACCTGATTGAGGTTCTTGGCTGACATAGCTGATAAAACCCCTACCACTAGTGAAATGAATTCAAATTGATGTTATTTCTTTATATCATTCGATCAAGTTGCCAAGTCTCACACAAGAGCATCTAGTTAGCCAAATCTAAATCATGTGCCTATATTCTTGTTGCTGGAGTTCAGAGAGAACATGAAATCTTGCTTACCTTTAAGATTCACCCAGTGGTGGATTCCCTGCTGTGCAGCAAATAAAACAAAGGTCCATTATGTTTATCTATTGCGAACTTATTTTTATTCTGTTAGAAAAATAATTGTCTAAGTCTTGGACATGGGGGAAAGGGATTACTGAAAAACCCTTTTTAAGTAATGCTGGCATGAACTAGTAGGCCTGCCCAAGAGTTCCCTGACTGAGGCTGGCTGGTTTGTTTGACTTGTTGCTTATTTCTATTAGGGTAAGGGTAGATATTAATTACAGAAAATAGAGTGATGTAAATGATTCTTATCCATAGCAATGCAAATGAATTCATTCAGCAAAACAAATCACGTCCATCTAAAAGGTAACAACCATGGTTGTAGTTTCATTGTCTTATAGAATATTAACTGCTTCTTAAAATCCAAATTATCAATCTTATTTAAACATGCTTTCTTTCAATGAATATGAACATTTCTATTTCCCCATCTCTCTTTGAATCAGCCTTCCTAACTTGCTAGTTCCATTATTAATGTGAATGAGTTTTGGGGTGTTTGTTTGTTTGTTTGTTTAAAGTTTACTTATTTTATTCATGATAGAGAGAATGTGAGTACATAAGAGAGAGAGAGAGAGAGAGACCCTCAACAAGACCTCATCTTGTTGCAATGCCCTAATGCCCTTTTCCCGGCTCTCCACCTCTCTAGGACCTCGGGTATGCATGCACAAGGTGCACACCTGGTATGTTTTCAAGTGACTAAAGATGTGAACCCACATTTGGCCTGTGACTTCCAGCACTGCAATCCAGATTGCCACCAACCATGCCACCAAACTGGGCCTCAAATAAGTTGCCGACATATATTCACTTCATATTTATGAGTCATGTTTTTAACTTTTTGAAATTTATATTTTGCTAATGCTTTCTTGTCTGGATTAATATACCCAGCTTCAAGAGGTACTATGATGTTCCCACTTCCACCAAAAGCAGAGAGAAAGAGAAAAAAATATGCTCTCCTTAATACGATTAAGACGTACTAGAGGATACATTTTAACTTGAAAAAATTCTAAGATATAAAGAATATCAAATATTCATGGGCAGATAATATAGTAATTAAATTTACAGAAATGTGTAAACTCTATAGAGACACAATAGCTGAAATTTACTGCCTTTTGAACCCTGGGCAAGTTATTCAAGCTTTCTTGGCATGTTTCCTCTTGTATAAATTTATAATAGTTGTATCTATTAAGCTGTTACGAGGATTAAATGACGCAGTGCCTACTTGTATTTGTGCCTGAAACACAGAAATCGCAATATATAACGTAGTTTATATCACTAGTGTTTATGTTTCAAGTTTACAAAGTACAGATCTATAATCCTTCCCAAGCACAACTTACTTGCCATGTCACATGGTGGCATCTTCTATTTGCCAAAGATAAATGCATTGATATTTATCATCCCATACTGCTGTAGACTGTAAGCTTGGGCACACCCTTATCCAGAGGCAGTATTAATTACCCTATGTAGGAGTAGGGTTGACTAGCCCCATTTTTAAAAAGAACTATGACATCTTGAACCCCTCTATTTCTGCCATTTCCACCATTTCCTGCTGTGGCTGCTTAGGATAACACCCTGGTTTTCCTTCCATCACCCCAGTTGGTAGTTGCTAAGGTAGATTCCGGGAGCTGGAGAGTAAATAAATTCCCAAACCAGATGTTGCTCCTTTGAATTCCTTTGAAAAACCCTGACCTAGTTTTGTTTTGGTGAATCCTTTCAGCATTTGTTTATCTGGGAATGATTTTATTTCGCCTTCCTATCTGAAAGATAATCTTGCTGGTTATAGTACTCTTGGCTGAAATTGCTTTTGTTTCAGAGTTTTAAATATGTTTTCTCATTCTTTCTTTACCTGCATTGTTTCAGTTGAGAAATCCAACGTTAGTTTAATGGGGTGAACTTTGCAAGTAACTTGGAGTTTCTCTCTTGTCATTTTTAGGATATTTTGTTTGCTGTAAGAATTCGCTAAATGAAGCCAGCCCCCTTCAGGAAATACTTAAGGGACAACTATACCAGGATAGCTAAGGGGAAACAAATAGAAGTTAAGAAAAGACAAAACAACCAGGAAAAAAAAAAGGGTAAGTCCACACATATTGATAATAACATTGAATGTCAGGACTAAATGCAGATTCAACTATTTTATACACAAGTGAGTTTAAATAGAAACTCACCAATTATTTGATAGACAGTTGTCTCCACAGGTTTAAGTTTATATATTTATTATAACCATTACTTGTTGTATAAAATTAGATAATAGAGGAGAAATACAAAAAAGTACAATTAGCTAAGTCTTTCTTTGGAATGAATTTTTACAAAGGCTAAAATCAAAAACTTTGTAAAGCCTGTCAGTCACCAAATCACTGGCTTCTCCATGTCTTCACTTTTAAACATCTCTTTCCAATTTTGTGTTATCATTGCTTTCTCAAGGACTTATTTCTTTCTGCATAGTACAGTACTATGGTCTTACAAAGAGTGTGTGAGTAGAAGTATTGTCTTTCTATCTCTTTCTAATGAGTTACTGTTGTGTTCAACTTTACCTGTCTTTAACTGGACCAATGATTGATTCCCACAGATTTTTTCAGATTATAAACTTTTATCTCCCACAGTCCTTACATGGGAATTATAAATTCTTCTTTCCTCAGCTATGTTAAGATGATCTTTGTGAATTTATGAGACTATTTGCTGTCTAGTTTTTATTCAGTATGTTTTTCTTCAGAGTTGTTTATCACAGTAAAGAACGTCATAGACAATTTAGTACATTCTTGCAGAATAACCATTGGAGCAGGTCAAATGTTCACAACATAAAATAATCTTAAATGTCAATGGTGGCAAATATTTTTATAGCCTTGATTTGTTTATTACACACCATGAACATGCTTTTAAAGACCACACTGTACCCTACAAAGACATGTAATGATGGTATATAAATCGTCAATTACAATAAGTATTTAAAGAAATAATAAAGTACTGGCTCACTGTGGTGTGGGGTAATAGAAAATGGAGTATGAAGTGTGGAGTGTGGAGTATAGGGTTGAAGCTGAGAGTACCTGGGGCAACCATCTACCTGACTTTATCCCTCAGGAGAGGGAAATATACCCCATGTAATGTACTTTATTGGAGTTGCCATCTTCCCTTTGGAACCCAGTTGCCATGATCTGAGAAGCTCAAACCATGTGGAGAGGCTTCATGTAGGCACTTCAGTTGCCAGCTCTAGTTGCATTCCTAGCCAATAGCCAACATCAACTACCAACCATGTTGTCTAAGGAATTTCTATGTGGTCCCAACCTGTGGAGCACAGTAACAGGCCTATTGTGAAACACCATACTGTTTCCCGTAGTGGCTGTGCTAATTTACATTCCTACTAACAATGCATAAGGTTTCTCCTTTCTCCACAACCTCACCAGCATTCATTATTCTTTAACCCTTTTAATCTTTTCTTTTTCCAATACTAGCTATCCTAACTGGGATGAGTTGATATCTCCTTGTGGTTTTGATGAACATTTCCCTGATAATTAATGATGTTGAACATTTTTTCATGTGCTTTTTGGTCATTCATTTTGACAACTGTATGTTCAGATTGCCCATTTTCTCCCCTCTATTCATGATAAACCTTGTGTGCACACATAGGAGAGTGAGAAAAAAGGTGGGGAAATGCTCTCCACAGGGTCTGTCATGCTGCAATCCCCTTTTCCCAGTCCTTCAGCCCACTGGATTTTGGTCACTTGTGAGCATGCTTGGCATCTCAGGTCGACTAGACCAAGGATTTAAACTGCTGTCCTCTTGTGGTATCCAGCTTCTTATGAACAGAGCGTTTATACTATGCCACAGAGCTGGTCCCTAACTGCTCTTTTTTTTTTAAATTTATTTTATACATTCAATCACCATTATTTATTCATTTTTAAAGACGTATTTATTTTATTTTATTTTTTCATTCATTTATTTTAATTTGACCAAAGAGAGAAACACAGAGAGAGAAAGAGGGCAAGGGAAAGTGAGAAAGCAAGCCTTCAGGTCTGGGACTTGAACCGTGGTCAGCCTTGTGGGAGTGTCCTGCACCTTAACCACCATGCCACCTGCTGGTCTCCAATAAATCAATCAATCACCATTTTTTAATCTAACTTTTTTTTATTCTGGTGAGCTGTTGGAGTTCTTTATGTACTGGTAGTTAATCCCTTGTTTGATGTGTAACTTACAAATTCTGTAGTCATGGTTGTCTTATTCCAGTTCTTAGAGGAAACGTTTTAAATTTTTCTTCATTCACTACGATGTCAACTGAGGGCTTATCATATATGGCATTTATTATGATAAGATCATCTGCCTTCTATAGCTAGTTCATTGAGATTCTTAACCATAAACCGATGTATTTTATTGAATGCTTTTTGTACATCAATTACCATGATCATAGGTTTTGATCTTGCATTCTGTTAATGTATCATGTTATTGATTCATGATTAATCAAGGTATATAATTTTGATATGCTATTGAATTTGGTTTGCTAGTGTTTTGTTGAGAACTCGCACATATATTCATCAGTGATACTGTTCTACAGTTCCATTTTTGCTATTGTTCTGTACTTGCCTGGTTTTTCTATCAGGGTAATGATGGGCTTATAAAATGAATTTTAGAGCGTTCCCTCCACTTGAATCTTTCAGAACAACTGGGTGTCAGTTCTTCTTTAAAATATTTGTAAAATTCAGCAGTAAAGAGATCCAGTCCTGGACTTTTCTTTGTTGGGATACTTTTTATTACTGATTTCGTCTCCCTGCTTCTTATTCATCTATTTAGGTTTTCTATTTCTTCCTGGTTTACTTTTGATAGTTTGAATGTGTCCAGGATTTATTCATCTCCTTTCCACTTGTTAACATACAGTCATTCATAATAGTCTCTGATGATATTTTGTTTTTCTGTGGTGTCAGTTGTAATTTCTGCTTTGTCTCTTCTGATATTACTTGGGTCTTCTCTCTTTTTTCTTTGTTAGTCTAGCTAATGATTTGTTTATTTTGTTCATCCTTTCAAAAAATCAACTTTTCATTTCATTGATCTTTTGTATTGATTTTTTGCCCTCTATTTCACTTACTTCTGTTCTGATCCTTACTGTTTCTTTTCTTCTCATATTTTAGGATTTAGTTTGTTCATGCTTTTGTAGTTCCCTAAAATGCATCATTAGGTTGTTTATTTGCCATCTTTGTATTTTTGTGATACAAGCACATATTGCTATAAATTTCCCTTTTGGCACAGCTTTCATTGTATCTTATAGTTTCTGGTATGTCATTTTTCCATTTTCATTTATTTCAAAAAATTTTAGGGGTCAGGAGGTGGCATAGCAGTGATGCAAGCGGGCCACATGGAAAAGGTGCTTGGTGTGCATCCTGGGACCTCCCTGAGCACACCAGGTGCACATGCATATGCCCGTGATAAGAAACAGCTAAGACTGGAGTGGATCACAGCACAAAACATCTGCTAGAAATGTCTGTTTCTCTGTCTCTCTGCCTTTCTCTCTCTGTTTCTCTCATGGAATAAATACATACATGTTGAATACAATAAATTTTTAAATTTCTTTCTTAATTTCTTTGTTGACCCAGTAGTGAGTCCAGGATTTATTCATCTCCTTTCCACTTGTTAACATACAGTCATTCATAATAGTCTCTGATGATATTTTGTTTTTCTGTGGTGTCAGTTGTAATTTCTGCTTTGTCTCTTCTGATATTACTTGGGTCTTCTCTCTTTTTTCTTTGTTAGTCTAGCTAATGATTTGTTTATTTTGTTCATCCTTTCAAAAAATCAACTTTTCATTTCATTGATCTTTTGTATTGATTTTTTGCCCTCTATTTCACTTACTTCTGTTCTGATCCTTACTGTTTCTTTTCTTCTCATATTTTAGGATTTAGTTTGTTCATGCTTTTGTAGTTCCCTAAAATGCATCATTAGGTTGTTTATTTGCCATCTTTGTATTTTTGTGATACAAGCACATATTGCTATAAATTTCCCTTTTGGCACAGCTTTCATTGTATCTTATAGTTTCTGGTATGTCATTTTTCCATTTTCATTTATTTCAAAAAATTTTAGGGGTCAGGAGGTGGCATAGCAGTGATGCAAGCGGGCCACATGGAAAAGGTGCTTGGTGTGCATCCTGGGACCTCCCTGAGCACACCAGGTGCACATGCATATGCCCGTGATAAGAAACAGCTAAGACTGGAGTGGATCACAGCACAAAACATCTGCTAGAAATGTCTGTTTCTCTGTCTCTCTGCCTTTCTCTCTCTGTTTCTCTCATGGAATAAATACATACATGTTGAATACAATAAATTTTTAAATTTCTTTCTTAATTTCTTTGTTGACCCAGTAGTGATTCAGGAACATAGTTGGTTTCCATATACTTGTGCATTTTCTACAGTTCTTTTTGTTGCCTTCTAGTTTGATTTCATTGTGGTCAGAAAGCTTTTAATTTTTTGAGGCTTGTTTTATGGCCTAATAGATGCTCCACCTGGAGAATGTTCCATGTACTGATGGAACATCTATAATCTGGTAGAAGAATGCATAGTCTGCAGATATTGGATGAAATGTTCTATAAACATCTGTCAGATCTATTTGGTTTGTGATGAATTTAGCTTTAATGTTTGTTGATTTTCTGATTGGATAATCTATCCAATACTGAAAGTAGGGTGCTAAAATCCTGAACTATTATTATATTATAGTCTATCTCTCCCTGTGGGTTTAGTGATGTGTATTATGTGTTGGGCCCTGCTAGGATGTACATGGAAAAGCAGCGGTATTGGATGGAGGAGAGGTCTAGAAGACCCAAGGAATGGGGCAGTTGAACATGCTGAAAGAAAGCATACGGGCAGTGCCAGGCAGATGCTGCTTCTCCCAGGAAATACTATGATGGGAGCACATCCACCCCTCTCCTTTGAAATGTCTTTCAAGTGCTTTCTGACATAGGCTCTTTCCTTCCTTCAGAAATTCTAAATCACTATTTTTAAATCAAAGTATCTGGCTTCTACTAGGTTTCAGGATTTAAAAAATCCTACATGGGTAAAAACTGAAAAATGTACCATTCGCAAGTTGTAATTTTGTGCCCCTTTAAGAAATGGTAAACACTTGACTTTCTTTGGTGACAGATGAATCCTTGGTTTAAAGCAGGAAAAGCCAATGGACCTTCAATTATGGAAAAGTATTGCAAAGACTCCTTTGTAGAGGTTTGAGGTATCCACTCCAAAGAGCTGAGTGTTCTGTACAACATAAAGTTTTGGCTATGGGTAAGCAGAGTTATAGCCTTGTAGATAATATTATCCTTAAAGCAGTGATTCTCAAACTTGAAACCACTTTAAAAAAAAATACTGCAAATCCAGTGTTACTTTAAATTATTATAAAGTTATTTAAATATTTACAAACAAAAACAGAATTGTACATTGAGAGCCTTAGGTGTCAGGCACTATTCTAGGCATTGGTGGCAGGCTATTTTCCCTGCACTTAGGGGATCTATAATCTGGTAGAACTATGATTAGAGGTGGATCAGACCACTTATTTTCTACACATGGTATCGTTCAATATAGAAAAATATCTAGATCTGGAGAAATGTACTAATGCTATTCTATTGTAGTCTGATGTCTTCTAGAAAAAAAGGTTAAGATGCCTTTCAAGGGACCAGCAGTTAGCATAATGGCTATGTCACTGAACTCCCATGTAGTCGACCACAGTTCGAGTCCCAGACCCAATGGCTTAAGCTCACGCTGTGCACGTGTTCGTGCGTGACCAAGATCCCAAGAGGAGAATGGAGGAGAAGGGATTGTGGTGTGGCCATCCCCCTGGGGGGTTATTTCTCCCTCTCTGTCTCTCTGTTTCTCTCTGTCTTTCTAGTGAGCGCATGCCCCCTATAGCAAAAACCTCTGGGGGAAAAAAAGATGCCTCTCAAAGGGTTCATAGAATTAGAAGATAAGAGACAGTTCCTAGAAGAGATTAAATGTTCATGCTGCTAATTGTCCTGGAAAAGGGTAAGCCAGGGGCAGGTGTGGAGATTCAGAAAGCAGTCTTACAGATAAGGTAAAGATAGACCCTCTTAAGTCAATTCTAAATAGCTGCCCATAAAACCCATTCTGCATTAAGAATCACAGACATAAGCATTTTAGAAACCTATAAAAATGTTTGAAATTTGATGTAAAAATTATTGGTTCCAAAATATGAAAACTACTAAATCAATATTAATAGATATTTAATTAAATGTCTACAAAATGTAACATTATGTCAACAGTATTAATTGTTAACATTAGTATTCATTAAAATGTCATTACATAGGAAATAATGGGCTGGATTATCTCAATTTGCAAGAATTCTTGAATATCCACAACGGTTGCCAAGAAATCTTCTCCAATTATAAATTAAATGAGTTGCCAAATAATTTCTGAAGGAAAGTCATAGAAATCCATTTATACAGTGAATATTAAATTACTATGAAATATGAATATGTCTCAATGTGTTTGATAAGAAGTGAAATATAGTCTCTAAAAGTTTAAGAACTTATAGGAATAAAAGTCTTCCACTAAAAGCATGGGGAGCAACTGTGGGTACCAGAGACAATGTGGGAGGAGGGTGGAAGATGGCGGAGGGTGAGAGGGAGGAAATCAAAGAGAAAAAAAAGAAGTACAATATATAAGAAACACAATAAATACATAAATAGATATGTTAATATTGGGGAAAAAAAAAGTCTTCAGTGCTGAACAACAGAACAATAGGCTAGTTTCCCAGAGCCCACTAGGCAATTCTAAGAGCTTCCCTAGCCATATTGAAGCAGAAAAGATGTTATATCAGAAAGGGTAATCAATAAGAAACCACTAGGGCAACTCTTAACCTACATAATGCCTTTGTTGACTTAGAAAAGGGTGATCCCCTTCAGGTTGGACACCTGAAACCTTATCCAGGGCATAGAACTTGATGAGTTGAGGGTGGATTGGATTTTAGCCCCATTTGTCTCCTGGGATAGATGCCCCTAATCAGGATACAATATGCATGATCACTTGGGGTAGCCATGAATAGTATTCCATGGAAATTTCCCAGTCCGCTTAATAGTTTGTTGGCTACCCAGTGGCTCTACATTACTCCTACAATCATGAAACTTCAGTGAAGTATTCATGGAAAGTTTGGGCCTGGTCTTTGTTTTACTTTAGGAAGTAGTAGTGGAGGACATGTCTTGTACTTGAGACAAGAGCAGGATTTCTTCTCTCAAATCAGAATAGTTTAAATGAAGATAGCTGTGTACAATAGGGGTGGAATATGGTAAGGGTCATTGGCAGCCAAAAGCAGGTTATATCAGAGCCTAAGATCTGGAAACCCATTCCTGAGTATGAGACAGAATGTCTAGAAACCTTAAAATAACTGGGGGATGTGTGTGAGCACAGTATGTGACAATTGGGTGATTGTACCTTGAGCACTCTAAGTTGGGTACTTAAAATAAAGCCCAAATTTATTTTGTGGCTACAGGCTAGTGAAGATGAGGTTCTAGGTTGATAACTTCTTTTCTTGTAGGCTCTAGTGTAACAAAAGGATCGAGCAGAATAAAATAATATCCAATAAAATATAAAAATAAAATGGACTTCTCAGGACCAACAGGTGGCATAGTGGTTGAGGTGCTGGACTCCCACATGGTTGACCTTGGTTCAAGTCCTTGACCTGATGACTTGAAATTTACACCAGGCGTGTGTGCATATGTACTCAAAGTCCCAAGAGGAGAATGGAGGGGAAGGGATTGTGGTATGGCCAACCCCTCTGTGGAGTGCAAAATGGAGGGGAAGGGATTGTGGTATGACCAACCCCTCTGTGGAGTGATTTCTTCCCTCCTGTCTCTCTGTCTCTCTGGTAAACACATGTGTCCTATAGCAAATACCTCTCAAAAAGAGAAAAACTGTCTTCTCAATTTATGCTCTCATATATCAGTGATTACTTTAAATGGAAATAGCCTAAATAAACAAATCAAAAGACAGAGATTGGCAGAGCATCTAATAAAGCACAGTGTATCTACATGCCGTCTGCTAGAATTTCACTTCAAATTCAACAACATGTAGGTTGAAAGTAAAAGGATAGGCCAAACAAATAGTAATGTTTCAAAAACAGGATATATGTATATATAATACTACATCAATATCCAATAAAGTAGACTCTTGATGAAAAAAATGACTAGAAACAAAGAGAAATATTACCAAATAATATGATTCGTTGTAAAGATATATGATCCTAAATGTATACTCACCAAACAACAAAGTCTTTATATACATGAAACAAAAGCTGATAAAGATGAAAGAAGAAATAAACAAAACTAAAGTTGGGACATTCTACAGTCCTATCATATAATGTATATATCATATCTTTCATATAACTACTAGATAGAAAATTAGCAAGGACATAGAAGATCTGAATAATACAATCAAATGACATGATCTAATTGTCATATATAGAATACTATAGTCAAACAGCAGAATATGTAATTTTTTATGTTTAAGCCCCTACAGCAGAGTTTGGCAATTTTTTTCTTTAGTCATGGTAGAGCATGTGCACACATACATGAAAATGAGAGAAAGAAAGAGAAGAGAAAGGTGAGCACTCTCCAGATCTCCTTCCTCCAGTCCTCCAGCCCATTGGACTTGGACACTCTTACATATGTCCAATCCCTGATTGGGCCACGGATTCAAACAACAGTCAACATGTAAGAGCTGGTTTCTCTTGAGCAACGCATTACCACTGCACCATGAAACAGCTCAGAATATATATATTTTTAAACTACGAATGGAACATTTACTAAAATAAGTCATACCCTAAGCCATAAAACAAACCTAATAAATTGTAAAAGAACAGAAAGAATACAGTTTGTTCCCTGACCATAATGGAATGATTCTAGAAATAAATAACAGAAAGAAAACAAGACAATCTGTAAACATGTAAAAAATTAAGCAATGTACTTTATTGCGGTACTATCCACAATTGCTAAGTCATGGAAACAACCCAAATGCCCACAGATGAACGGATAGAAAAAGTGTGGCACATAAACTCAGTGGAATATTATTCAGCCATAAAAAAAAACAACAACAAAACCCTGGATTTTGATAGGAAGTGAATAAATATGGAAGATTTACTGCTGCGTGAAGCAGGCCAGGATATGAAAGAGAGGCACTGTATGTCCCCACTTAATATATACCGAAGGTCTGCACTCTATGACTGAAACTAATTGACTAAAGGATATAGAAACACAGTATATAGATGTAAATACCAGATATAGTGTGTGTGAAAGAGGAGGTTCTGAGGAAGGACATTTAGAAGAAAGATAGGGAGGCAAAGCATTAATAGCACAAAGAAATGTGGTATTATCTGTTGAAAATATTTTGTAGTTTTATCAACTGTACTAGGGAGAAATATTCACCTGTTGAAATATCCACTTTGTAAGACAAATAATAATGTGATTGAATGTATAAAAGAAAGTGAAATAAAAAAAATAAAGGAGAAACAAAAAAGACAAAAAAAACCCCCCAAAAAATGTATAGGTTAAAGAGGAAGTCTAAAGAAAATTTTTAAATAGAACTGAAATGAAAATGCAACATATCAAAATACATATAATACAGCTAAAACAGTGCTGAAAAGAAAATTTGTTGTACTAAAATGCTTACATTAGAAATGCAGTCCTCAAATAAACCAAGAAAGAAAATGAATAGCAAAATAAACCCAAGCAAACAAAAAGATAAAGTTAATAGAAAAAATATATAAATGAAATTGAAAACAGGTAAACAGCAGAGAAAAATCAATAAAGCAAAAAAACTGGTTCATTAAAAAAATTTTAAAGATTGATAAACCTCAAACAAGACTGACAAGAATAAAGAGAGAACAGATACAATTCAGTAGTATTAAGTATGGGACAGAAAATATTACTATAGATTCTGTACCCATTAAAAGGATTATCAGGGAATATTACAAAATACTTTATGAACATACATTCAACAACTTAGAAGAAATGGACTTATTTCTTAAAATCCGCAAATTACCAAAACTCAACCAGGATGGGGGCCAGCAGGTGGCATGGTAGTTAAGGATGCTGGACTCCCATATGGCCAATTATGGTTCAAGTTCTGGACTTGGTGACTTGCTTTCTGACTTTCTCTCTCTCTCTCTCTCTCTCTTTCTCTCTCTCTTTCTGTCACTCTCTGGTAAAATTAAATAAATAAAGTTAAATGAAATAATTCTTTAAAAAAAAAGAAAGAATAACTCAACCAGGATGAAATTGATCATATCACCATTAACATACTATTGCCATTAACAAAATTGAATTAACATTATAAAAACTCTTAAGAAAGAAATCTCTAGGCCCAGATGGTTCCACTGGAGAATTCTACCCAAAAAATGTTTAAAGAAAAATTAACATCAATTTTATACAATCTCTTCCAGTAAATGGAAGATGAGAGAGCATTTCCCAACTCATTTTGTGAGGCCGCTTTTACTTTGACAACCCAAACTAGACAAAGCCAATGCAAAAGGGATAAAAATGAATTTTTAAGGATTTTGTTTGCTTTATTCATATAAAATTATTTTTTTCAGCTTGTCCAATATAATATAGGGATATATTTTATAAAATAAATTTGCCTTCCCCAATTAAATTCCTAGCCTCACTCTTAAGAGGGAACTCCTTCGAAGACAATATAGTGAACACACAATCTTTGGTAAAAGAGTCAAGGAAAGATAAAGATCTTTTTTTTTTTTCAAAACAGAATAATGTTTTCCAAAATAGAACTGTGAACAACAAAGCCCACCAAACAGTAAGCAGTGAAATGTATTGAAGAAGGACATTCACAAAATTAATTTATCTTTGATCAGCAATTCCCATGGATTCATCAATCAATCTCCCATGAAACCCTCCTTCAAGTCCAGATTCTCAATATAACTCTTCCTAAAGAAAATCTCCTTCATCAATGACAGAAACAACTCCTTCCATTTGCTTAGATTGGGGATTACCAAAAATTATATAAAGTAATAGAAAAAGGAAATATAACTATCTCAACCACTGGGGGATACTTCTGGCTCTTTCTCAATTGTTATTTAAGAAAAGTACAGAAAACATCATCCTTGACTTCAGAGGGCAAGGCAGCTAAACTATCCCAGGAATATTGGCAGCTGTCCTAATACTTTAGCAACCCTAGTAGAAACAAAGCACAGCCTTTCCTGATAAGCCATTTTGCATCTCTGCATTAGCACCTTGATAACAGTTTGCAGCACTCCCACTGGGTTTCCATTAGCAAGAACAACCATGAGCCCAATTCACTCCTGGGGTTACGTACCCATCCTTTTCAATGTATGATTACTTTGAGCTCAACCATTGGTTCTGCACATGCATGTTTTCCTTAAAACTGCTTCTATGCAAAACCATGTGAATTTATTCTCTGAAGAATGCATGCCAGAATGTTCCAAAGAAATACGAGACCAGTAGTTGGTGCAATGGCTATGTCGTTAGACTCCCATGTAGTCAACTGCGGTTTGAGTCCTGGACCCAGAAGCTTAAACTCACGCCAGGCACGTGTGGGTGCATGCGCAAGATCCCAAGAGGAGAAGGGATTGTGGTGTAGTCATTTCCCCTAGGGGGTGATTTCTTGCTGTTTGTCTCTCTGTCTCTCTCTGTCTCTCTAGTGAGCACATGTGCCCTATAGCAAAAACCTCTCCAAAAGAAATACAAGACTGGGTTCTAAATCTGTATGGATCCAATCATCCCCAAACCTCATAAAATAATTTAATAATTTCAATGTCACAAATCTGTCATGTTACCTATTTCTCTAACTATTTAGAAGGGAAATCTGCCCCTCTCCATCTGGAAAGTGACTTCATGGATCCTATTAAGAAACATCTTCTGGTGGAAAGTGACTTCATGGATCCTATTAAGAAAATTCTTCTCTGAACAAAGGCTGCAGAAGTCCACAAAGACAGGGATTTAACCAGAAAAACCAAGTTGGTGCTGGAAGGGCCATGTCAACACCTACACAGGGCTCCTGTGAAAATGTGGGAAAGTGGACAAAGAATACAGTAGGCAATGCTGCCTGGGTGCTTGGGGGTTCTGTAACCATCCTTTCCTTCACCTTTTAAAATAAACAAGGGAATTTGCTGCCCCTTTCTTTATAAGACCTGATGTAATGTGTTTTAAATGGATTTTGACCATGATTTCCCATAGCCTGAGAGTGCCCCTTTTTTGAAAAGGAGCAGTCATATTTTCAATATTTTACTGATGTTTTGCATTAATCATTTTGAAACACCATCTGCTTTCTTCACCAGGAATCCAGTTCTGAATTTAAAAGAAAAACTACAACTAAAGCCCTCCAGAAACAAATATTAAATTCTGTAAAAACACTAACCTAGCAGTATCTTCTGTGCACAGTAGAGCAGGGTCCCAAGCAAGTCATTTAGGACAATGCAATGAAAGCTGCGTTGTACCAAAGGTAAAGCTCAGCAGTGCCCCGAAGTGCACTTCTGGTGTCATTCTGAGGGGAAGCCATCAGGTCAGGAGCATCTTCCGCCCCTCAAGGGGGTGACAAAGCAAGGGCAAAGGTTTCTAGGTGATATGGTATCATCTCTGTTATATTTGTGTCTGATGCAGAACTTCGCCAAATTGTAGCATTTGGGTGTTGCATTTTATGTATGCTGGGGGAATGTTGTTGAGCATGGCTTGTTTTGATTTTGCAGTTGGGGCCATATGGAAAGCCCGGGTTCAATTCCTGGTCCAATCATACAGTAAGGCATTATGTTATGGAACTGTGATCCCAGCAACTAAAGAAGGCTGAGGCAGGAGGATCATGAGGTGGAGGCTGGCCTGAACAAAACAGTGACACCCTGTCTAGAAGAGAACCAGGAGTGGTGATACACACACATGGTCCAAGCTAGGAGGCTGAGGCAGGAGGATCATGAGGTGGCAAAACTCTGTTGTTCTGTTTTGTTCTAATTTTAGGCCAGAAATACTATACAACAGGATTTCATAAGCCTTGTAGAAAAATGGAATTAAAGTATGGCTTTATTTTGGTGAAAAGCAATTTTTCAATCTATGCATAACTTCTTCATAATATGCATTTTCTGGGAACTTTTTGAAGACCCTTGTATTTCCTTTCTAGTCATCATCATTTACATAAGCGCCATCTTTTGACTGGTGATAAGGAGTCCCAGAAAAACAAAGTATAAATGAGGCACTCTGAGAGAGTAGGAAAAAACCACAAAACAGGATTTTCCTTTTGGGTTATTTTCTACTTGCATGGCCTCCCTTTTTCTGTGAGCTCCCTGCAGAGCCCAGGCTAAGGAGGGTGTGTGGATAGGTGACTCTCAAGGACTATCAAATCTTATAGCTGCCTTTCTCCATGGCCAGCAAATGAATACAGGCCCTGGTACTTCTCTAATCCAGTCAATACCTGGAATTTTCAGGGAAGTTGATTATGCCCTAAGTGACCACACAGAATAGTAAAATTTGGTTGCTGTCTCTATCTTGGTGCAGTTAAAACCATGAGAAGGATTTATACCAAAAATCTTTATTTTGTCCTGCATACTCAGGGGGCAGGGTTTCTTTGCTTCATATTTCTTAATGTGAAAAACAGAAGCACTAATATTTCACGTGCTCAAAACTTCACTGGTCAATTTTAAATTTCAAATCAGACCTTACCTCATGGAGTTCTCAGAGGAACTCTGTGCCTCATAACCAATTCCAATGTTATATCAAGGCCCGACTGCTTTTTAAACTTTTTTTTCTATCATAGATGGATTCTTTTGGAAGGTATAATTTACCTCATATTCTTCTAATGACTTTTCTCTTACCTCTAGTTCCTCCAAGTACATTAAGTCAGATCGTTTTTCTTGCTGTGCACTTATTAATTGCAAACTTACCTGACTGGAAATCCCACCTCACCCACATCACCTCCATTTGTGTTCATTTGCCTCAGCTCCATTTAACAACTCTAAAAACTTATTTCTACTGTGAGAGCTCAAATTCCTCTGCCTTCCATTCATAAGTGAGACTGAAAATGTGTTTCATAACTTACAGGTCACTGCAGACCGATGTGTGATGGACTTGTAATGGAATTGCATAAATACTACAGTGGCATGCACCAAGAAACTAGCAGGTGGTATTGCCTGTCAACAAAGAAAAGCAGACTAAAAGTTAGCTCTATATACATAGGATATGCTATGAATTGCTTTCCTGAAGTTATGGGTTGTCACTTCATAAACCTGTTAATATTTTGGAATGTGTGGTTATACTTTTCTAAGTAAGCGTACTTGTGCTGTGCAGTATGCCTTCACAATTAATTTCACTCTGCATAACACGTGCTGTCTTTGGCTTTATAATGCCTTTCCCAGGCTCTATCTAGCCTGATGTTTCCATGCACAAGTACACATAGAAATATGAAAACATATCTGGGAAACATCAAAGAAATACACTCAAGGCTTGTGTATTGCATAAAACCTACAGTGGCATGCACCAAGAAACTAGCAGGTGATATTTCATACACACATGCTGTTAGCCACTGCCAGGAAGTGAAATGGCATTAACGGTGACTTAACAGGAGATAGTATAAATTTTTTTTCAAGTTTTCTCTTGTGGATCATGGAAGAAATGTTAATGGTCAATGTCAAATTTAATGAATAATTCCTGGAATAAAAACAATTTAGTGAAATCAGACTATTTGCCACTTCCCTAAAGCCAGTTATGCATGCTAAATAACAGTCTAGTTTTTACTGAGTACTAACTATGTGCTAGGCGTGTGTACTACTCGCATACAACACACATAACTCATCAACTCCACACCTCACAAGGATGGAACTATTGGACCCATCTTTTTTTTTTTAAGAAAGAAATTTTTGCCATAGAGTACATGTGTTTGCCAGAGAGATAGTGAGACAGAAAGCAAGAAATCCCCCTCAGAGGAGATAGCCACACCAGAATCTCTCCTCTTCCCTCTTCTCTCATGATCTTGGGCACAAATGCATATGCCCCCAGTGTGAGTTTTAAGCCACCAAGTCCAGGACTCGAGCCACAGTCCACTATGTGGGAGTCCAGTAACATGACCATTACACTATCCGCTGGCTCCACTACTTGATCCATCTTATGGATGAGGCAAAAAGCACTATCCCATTGAGGTCTTGCAGTTAGTATGGGACAGAGCCTAATAGATATATTATATAGCCTAATATCTTTTGTTTGAAAAGATATCCAATCATATTTGGTCACTCAACTTAAAAAACAGCCTGTGTAAATAAATATTTTTTTAAAAAAATAGAAATTAAAAGAAAAGAGGCTCTAAGGGAATAATCCCTCTAATAGGACCTAAAACATAAAAAGAAATTAACAATTTATTAATTGCTTATGGCAACTGCCCGTTTACTTTGGGATACCATGAAAGTAGATTTAATATGATTTCTGCCATGTTGTCCTCAGAAGTCATTACTAACTCTAGGCGCTGAGAAATCAGTAAGCATTAGCCACAGAAGCCATGAGTTAAATTCATGCCAGTAGTAAAATTATTCTCCACAATTTCCCTTCCCTTAGGACTAAAGGGAGAAAACTATAAAAGCACAATGGAGAAACCAGAAGATGGTGTAATGGTTATGTCACTGGACTCCCACATAACCGTGGGTTCGAGTCCCAGAGCCAGTGGTTTAAAATATACTCTGGGCACACATTCATGCATGCCCAAGATCCTGAGAGGAGAATGGAGGAGAAGGGATTATGGGATGGCCATCCTGCCTGGGAAGTGATTTCTCACTTTCTGTCTTTCTGTCTCTTTGGCAAGTATACATGCCCCATAGCAAAAAAAAAAAATCTGTTTTTTTTTTTTAAAAAAGTACAATGGAGTTCAGAAGGTGAAGTAATCTAAGAAAACCCAGTAACTGGGTAATCTTTTCTTTTTCCTTAAACATCAGAGAACACATGTGCACATAGAAGATGGTTAAAAAGAGAGAGAGAGACAAGGTATCCCCAGTGGGACTTGAGGACTCCTTTTACTTCCATTTTTCCATCTTGTCAGATCCTGGGCCTGTATCTGCACACTCTTGGCATGTTGCTGCCTGGGCGGTATTTGAACCATGATCAGCCATGTGTGCTCTGGTTTCCTATGTACAGCACTTAGCCACTTTGCTACGGGGCTGGCCCAACCTTGGTAAGTCATCCACATATTAGGAAGCAGTACAAGCAACAGATGTTTATCATCATTGCTCCTCAGTTACCAAGGGTAATTTTTACCTACACCCATCATTAACAGGGTGACTAGCCAGTTTTCGAGAAACTTAATGAAAATGATTAATCTATGTGAGTCAGTTACATTTACCCAAATGACTTGGAGTAGTTGGAACAATTTGATTAATTGAAACATTAAGCCTCAGCTACCTGGATAGTATCTGACATGAAATATCTCTGTAATGAGGCCAGATAACACAGCTCAACCTAGATGGTGGCTCTGGTATTACACTGACTCCTTCCTGGCCAAGGGAAACCTCCTCTCCTTGATGCCAAGAGATCCAGCCCTCCCTGTGCAGCTCCCTTACCTACTTTCCCTGACAATAAACGAGGCAATAGAGGAGAAACTGTATTTTCGAAAGCGCCCAACAAAATTAACTTGTGAGTAATCCCCTACCTCTACCAAAAAAAAAAATTTAGAAACTAGTGCCTGAAAAACAGGGAAGAGACTTCTCCAACTGACCTCCTCTTACTGCGTAACTTTCCAAATTCTGAAAACATCCCCAGGCTCCTCTAGTAACAGAATAGAATACAAATTATTATTCTTTTTAATTTGCTAGAGGGCAAGTGGTTCACTGGAAAGAAACAGAGAGACAGAGGGAAAGTGAGAAAGCAACCCCCAGGGGGGATGGCCATGCCACAATCCTCTCCTTCATTTCTCCTTTTGGGAATTTGGGCTCGCACACACATGTATCTGATGTATTTTTCAAGCCAGTGGGTCTGGGATTCGAACCACACAATAGGCCATGGGGGGTCCAGTTGCCTGAACCACAATGCCACCAGCAGGCCCAGAATAAAAATTATTTAATAGTAAAAAGGTAAACCTGAGGAAAATCATCCTGTTTTTCCTTTTTTTATGCTTATTTTTCATTTGTTTTTTGTTTTGTTTTGTTTTAGAGAGATTTTTGCTATAGGTACGTGCAACTCACTGGAAATACAGAGTTAAAGTGAGAAATTATACACACACACACACACACACACACACACACATACACATACAGAGTTAAAGTGAGAAATCATACACACACACACACACACACACACACACACAGGGAGGATGGCTATGCCACAATCCCCTCTCCTCCATTCTCTTCTCAGGATTCTGGACATGCATGCACATGCGTCCAGCATGAGTTTCAATTCACTGGGTCTGGGACTTGAACCGTGGTCAGCCATGGATGAGTCTAGCACCTTAACCACTACACCACCTGCTGGCCCCTTATGCTTATTTTTTAAATTTTCATTTCTTTTTCTACTTTCTCTTCTACGCTAGCCTTGATCACATCACCAGAATTGTGGAGCCATTTATTTCATTTTAATTCACCTTTGGGCTTGGACTTCTTTTAAATTTCTAGTTTTAGTCATCATTATGGCCACTGGTCTGGAACGAAAAGGCATCTTTAGGTGTGTTCTATAAATGCTTTGACTGTAGTATTCTGAAAATAAAATAAAAACTACTCAAGACTATTTAATAAAACATACTTCTTAAATAATGATGTTTTAAACATTCAACTGTCATACATATTAGCAAGGGAGATTAAAGAAAAGACTAAAAAGCTTAAAGATGCTGGTAGAATTCAGAGAACTGAATTTTGAATTCCTGTTCTTCCACTTACTCTATCAATATATCATCTCTAGAAAACAAACTTTCTTCCTCCGTTAATTAGAGATAAAATGGGCTCGCTTACTCAAAGAGCTGTTACGAGGATATAAATGATCTAATTAAAGATTTTGGCACTTTGTAAGTGTTCCACAAATGTTAGTTGTTAATATTTCCATTCAACCTAATTATTTCCTTCTCTAATCAGTTCATATATACAAATAAAACTTAGAATATAAGGTTCAAAAAGTTTATGGAAAGTGCAGATTATGAAAAAATTATGCATGGCTTTCAAAAACTTTTGGAATAAACTTGTTCTTTAATTTGATTTTTTGGTGAACTCTTTGAAGTCCTCTCATATTTACTAATTCAGAGGCTGTGCAGCTGTGCAGTGGTAGTACGACTGGACCCACATGGGAAAAGTGGTGTCCCACAACCTCCATGACCCAGGCCAGCTGAGAGTAGGGGTGGATGTTGGTACAGAGACCCCAGTAGGGTTGCCTGGCTCTTTCACTCTTTCTGTTTCTCTTTCATGGAAGACATAAATAAATAAATAAACTTTTTAAGTTCAGGTTTGGATCAATGAAAAACTAGAAAACTCTTGGCAAATATTTTTTATTTTTCTGTCTACAACTTTCCTGTATGCGCTCAGCTCTCAAGTTACTCTGAAATAATCAAAAAGAAGCTCAAAATTTATCATTCATTTAAGAAGCATTTCTCAAGGTCCCAGTGAATATAAAGGAGGGAAAAAAGAGTCAAAACTTGCCACCCAACTGACCACAATGAAATCATCAGAATTTCTGCCCAGATTTACATATTCCTATCATTTAGCCAATGTGGCCATGTGGTGATCCAATGTAATTTTTTAAAACCCTTAATTAGCCAGGATACAACACTATAGATTTAGTCAAAGCAAAAAAACTCTCAAAAAAAAAAAAAAAAAAGAAAAAGAAAAAAACACACCAGGCACTTGTGCACTCATACCCAAGAACCCAAGAGGAGAGTGGAGAAGGGATTGTGCCATGACCATACCCCGGGGGAGGAGGGCTGCTGCTTCTCTCTCTCTCTGTCTCCCTCTGACAAGTACATGTGCCTTATAGCAAACTAAAAAAAAAAAGAAGTTGCTTTTCTGTAAATACATGTAAACACGGGACAATCCACATTTATTTTTCTTAGTTACATAATAGAAAAATACAAATTTTTCAAGTAGCTAAAAATCTGACTTTTTTTAGGCTAATACTCAAGATTCGAGACTATCAGTCATAAGTATAGAAACAAATTATACTGTACACTTTTTCTTTCTTTCTTTCTTTTTTTAAAGTTTGTACAGGGCAGGTGTGCTTGCCAGGGTGGGGAGAGAGAGAGAGAAATTCCCCCCACCTCATGGGGATGGCTATACTGCAGTCCCCTCTCCTCCATTCTCTTCTCAGGATTCTGGACATGCATGCACATGCGTCCAGCATGAGTTTCAATTCACTGGGTCTGGGACTTGAACCGTGGTCAGCCATGGATGAGTCTAGCACCTTAACCACTACACCACCTGCTGGCCCCTTATGCTTATTTTTTAAATTTTCATTTCTTTTTCTACTTTCTCTTCTACGCTAGCCTTGATCACATCACCAGAATTGTGGAGCCATTTATTTCATTTTAATTCACCTTTGGGCTTGGACTTCTTTTAAATTTCTAGTTTTAGTCATCATTATGGCCACTGGTCTGGAACGAAAAGGCATCTTTAGGTGTGTTCTATAAATGCTTTGACTGTAGTATTCTGAAAATAAAATAAAAACTACTCAAGACTATTTAATAAAACATACTTCTTAAATAATGATGTTTTAAACATTCAACTGTCATACATATTAGCAAGGGAGATTAAAGAAAAGACTAAAAAGCTTAAAGATGCTGGTAGAATTCAGAGAACTGAATTTTGAATTCCTGTTCTTCCACTTACTCTATCAATATATCATCTCTAGAAAACAAACTTTCTTCCTCCGTTAATTAGAGATAAAATGGGCTCGCGTATTCAAAGAGCTGTTACGAGGATATAAATGATCTAATTAAAGATTTTGGCACTTTGTAAGTGTTCCACAAATGTTAGTTGTTAATATTTCCATTCAACCTAATTATTTCCTTCTCTAATCAGTTCATATATACAAATAAAACTTAGAATATAAGGTTCAAAAAGTTTATGGAAAGTGCAGATTATGAAAAAATTATGCATGGCTTTCAAAAACTTTTGGAATAAACTTGTTCTTTAATTTGATTTTTTGGTGAACTCTTTGAAGTCCTCTCATATTTACTAATTCAGAGGCTGTGCAGCTGTGCAGTGGTAGTACGACTGGACCCACATGGGAAAAGTGGTGTCCCACAACCTCCATGACCCAGGCCAGCTGAGAGTAGGGGTGGATGTTGGTACAGAGACCCCAGTAGGGTTGCCTGGCTCTTTCACTCTTTCTGTTTCTCTTTCATGGAAGACATAAATAAATAAATAAACTTTTTAAGTTCAGGTTTGGATCAATGAAAAACTAGAAAACTCTTGGCAAATATTTTTTATTTTTCTGTCTACAACTTTCCTGTATGCGCTCAGCTCTCAAGTTACTCTGAAATAATCAAAAAGAAGCTCAAAATTTATCATTCATTTAAGAAGCATTTCTCAAGGTCCCAGTGAATATAAAGGAGGGAAAAAAGAGTCAAAACTTGCCACCCAACTGACCACAATGAAATCATCAGAATTTCTGCCCAGATTTACATATTCCTATCATTTAGCCAATGTGGCCATGTGGTGATCCAATGTAATTTTTTAAAACCCTTAATTAGCCAGGATACAACACTATAGATTTAGTCAAATATCAGCTACAGGAAAGTCACACAGAAATCCAATGGACTAAAAGCCATTAGATGGTTGGGGCCAGGAAATGGTATAGCAGTTACATTCCTGGACTCCCACATGGTGGACCGCAGGTTGAATTCGAAATTTGGTGGCTTGAAAATCATGCCAGGCACATGTACATACATGCCTGAGATCCCGGGAGGAGATGGAAGAGAAGGGATTGCAGCACGGCCCTCCTCCCTGAAGGTGGGGAGTGATTTTTCCTTTTCCCTCTCACTGTCTCTGTCTCTCTCTCTCTCTCTGGTGAGCGCCCCCAAAGACAAAACCTCTTAAAAAAAATAAAAAATAAAAAAAACACTAGATGGAAAAGACCAAATCTCACCTTTCTGGAAAACAAAAAGAAAATAAGAGGTTGATTTCTAAACAGAATTAAATGGATGAAAGGGATGTACAAGTCATAGTATAAAATATTTCGGTGACCTTATGAATAACAATAAAATAAATGACCAAAATCTTCAAGTTTTTCTTTCTATGAAGTAAAAACTCTACTTGCCTGTATCTCAGGTTCTTATATCAGGTAAATGGTCATCATTTATTTTTACCAAGTTCACGTAACTTTGCTTTGATTACTTCAGCTGTAGACTAAACTGCTGTTAATCCTGATCTATGATTATAATTTTTATACTTTTTTACAACTGAAGTCAGAAATGATTGGAAGTATTATCAGGAAAAATGAAGATAACCTATTTCTATCTATGCAAATTTGTTTCAAATTTCCATAAATGTAACTTATCAAAACTCATAAACAAATGCATTTAGAACACAGCAGGGAATAGAAGAAACTTCTCAGGCAGCAAAAACAACCAGCTGAATGTTGATTCTCCCTTAACTATTAAAAAAATACATATATATTTTTTTAATAGTCATGTACTGTCATTCTAAAGTACCATTCATGCAGATTGAAACAGGTAGGCACAGCTGGCTCCTGGCCAGGACAGATGGAAGGGAACCAAAGAAGCAACTAAACATCAGGCTGAGGGGTTCGCCTCACTCACACACACATACACCGACTCTTACATTCCAAGGTTGATGAGGCGCTCAGCTTCGCTGGGACTCTCAGATGATAGATGACATGAATTAAAATACTAACAATTTTATAAACACTACTAAGGTAGATATGTTCTTGATACTCAGCTAAAATACGTAAGCACATTAATTTGCACTTGAGCATGCACAAATAATCTAAAATTTCCAAATTTCATTGCTGTTCTCTACACAGAAGCATACCCTTAAATGCACACAGAACATTTTGCTATCACCACTCGACAACTTCCAGTATTCATAAATCTGTTTTTAAAAGGTGCCCTCAGTATTAGATTGTCAACCTGACATTTGGAAAATCTGCAGATCTTTCCAGAGCCTAGCAGCCCTCTGTTCTATCACCTCTGCTAGAAGAAGATAAATACCTGGTGCCTGCTGTGTAGTTTGCAGGCAGGACTCATTTCTGTTCTCTCTGCCCCAGGTAATCTATTATCCCAGCTGGACTTCTCCTGGGAAGTAGTGTTGGAATTATTCATAAGACATAGAATGAGATAGGACATCTGAGGCAGAAAGGAAAAGGAACTTGGAAAGGTCCTCCTCCCTACTTTGTCCATTAAAACATACTGTCACTAACCAGCTGTGTGTTCTCATGCCAGTCATCTAATTTTTTGGACACTAGTTTCCTTATCTGTAAAATGATGAAATTTAAACTCTAAGGTATCTTCTAGCTCAGACGTTCTAGGAAGAATCGTTGAGTAAAATTCCATGTTCATAAAATTTATGTGACACTATCTATGAAGTAGAATCTATGCTGAAAAAGGCATTTAAACAAGTGCAGGAAAGATCCGTTGCTTTATAAAAATGAGTCAATAGAGGGAAAACTCTAACCCCAAACCTAACACTGCGTAAACAGAATGACTGGTTTCCAAGTGTCACTCCCCTGTAGTAGTATTATATACACCCACCATACTTGATGGTGTGCAGAATGTACTTCCCCACCCCTGACGTTGACTCACTTCGACCAGTGGGATCTTAATGAAAGTGATAGAAAAACCGTTTGTGCATTTGGGTGTTCTCTTGTGCTCCTTCCATTGACAGAAGGAAAATTTACCACAGGTGGTCATTTCTTTCAACCCAAACCCCCAAAGATACCCATGGAGCAGTTCTGAGCCAGACCTGCAGCCTGAAGCCAAGCCCACCTGAGCCCAAGTGAACACCAAAGTGACCACAGAGATCAAGAAAAAATGCATTTTGTTGTAATCACTGAGGTTCTGAGATTGTTACATGGCATTATCACAACAAAAGCTGACTAATACTTTGCAAGGAAATATTATAGGAAAAATAGAGAAAACGCCTAGAAGGTCTGAGAAGAAGAGCACCTAGCTATCTATACAGGTATCACAGAACCTGAAATGAAATGTGCTCAACATGATCACAAGTATGTCAAAATTACAGTGACATCAATTTGAAAACCACACATGCATTACAAGAGGATCCTTACACCCAGTTTAAAATAAGCATAATTAATGATTGTATGTGGTTATCTTGATTACAAATTAAGCCTTAATCTGTAGGAGTTAAAAATTATGGAAAAATCTAAATAACTGTAAGTCATTTAGAGCATTTGTTTTCACAAACTACCACGCACTGTCGTTTCACATTATGTCAGCCTGGGGATACTGTAAATGTCTGTCATAAGCCAGGATATTATCAAGCATGTGCCTGCTGAAGAGGAAAAGTTTCCATTTCTCTTAGGATGAAGAAGATATTAAATTGTTACAAATCAACTTTATAGCAAATGTGCACATATCTGTCTTGTAGTTAAGTGATATTATTATCATTTTGTCATCTGATTTTTATTCCGCTCTGTCTGTTAGAACCAGGATCAGGTCATGTTCAGCCAATTTTAGAGATTTTATAGTAAATACAGCAAAGTCTTAGTGTAGTTTAATAGCTTAGTTTTGTTTAATGGACTCACCAGACAGGATAAACTCGAAAAAAATCAGTCTATATCAGAGCACCATTTACACTAATAGTATGATGGATCTGGTTGGTTTTTTTTTTACCACTTAATACAAATTATTTAGAGTTGGTCCCATAACCAGATAGTAAAAGGAGCTGGATCCCATATGGCCAAATGTGGTTCAAATTCCAGCCCCAGCAGCTTGAAGAACATGCCAGGCACATTATCTTGCCTGGCCCAAATCCTAACAAGATGCAGAAATGGAGGAGAAGGGATTGTTATGTGGCCATACCACAATGTGGAGCACACCCCTGTCCCTGCTGCCCATCTCTCTGTCTCTTTGTCTTTTCTCTGGTGAGTACACTTGTCCTCTGGTAATTAAAAAAGAGAGGAGAAAAATAATAAAGTATGTAGCTAATAAAACAAAATTTGTATAATTCATGATGGGCTATTAGTTGTTTATGCTATAAAGTAAAAAGGTAGCATATAAAATGATCTCTATAGTAAGATCACAGCAATGTAAAAAGACTTGGTTTGGAATATTCTCTTTTCAGAACTACTCACAAATTGTTTTTGAATGTGTGGAGTACCTGGTGATTAAAAATTTTAATTTCTATTTTTTTGCATTTTCCACATTGAATATGCTTTACTCAAATAAAATATAATTTGAAATTACTTTTCCTGAATGACAAATTTGTTCTTTCTTTTTTCTATTTTTTAGTTTTAATTTGTCTTATACATTTGATCACTGTACATCACTAAAGCTTATAAAATAAATTTACCTAACATAAATACACTCCACACCATTCCAATTGAAGATATCATACACATTATCATTAACAGACAATCTTCCATTTCTGTGTCCCTTAAATGTATTGCCTCTCTATTTTTCTCCTTGATTCCTTTCCTCTCACTCTTCCCCATCTCCCAAATGTAGTATTCCTTTAGGTATACTTTGTTTTGTCTTCTATATGCTTCCCAAAAGGAGGGGAAAGCAAATTAATATCACAATGGAATTGTTGTGTTTATATCTTATCTTGAAAAGTTTCATTAATTGGTAACAACACAAATGTTTAGTCCCATGAATAAAATTACAGTTGTAATTTGTTTCTTTCTTTTATTTTCTTTTATTTTTTACATTTAATTCCTGCACACCTTTATCTCTTACAAAATTAATTTTCCCAGCATGAGTATTTTTCATGTTAGTCCAGTCAACAATATCACCATACACATTATCCTACCCTCCTCCCACATTGTCTGTAATATCCACAGTTGCTTTCCATGTATTTATGTCTTCTAATCTTCCCATTCTGCCATAAAATGTAGACATTCAGTATATATTAAGTGGGGATATATATTCCTCTTTTTCATAGCCTGGCTTGATTCACTTAGCTTAAATTTTTCATGTTCATCCACTTTCTATCAAATGCCAGGGTCTCATTATTTCTTATGGCTAAATAGTATTCCATAGTGTATACATGCCACATTTTTTTCAATTAATTCATCTGTTCTTGGACATTTGAGTTGATCCCATGTCTTAGCAATTGTTAATTACGCTGCAATAAACATAGATGTGCAAGTGTTTTTCCAACTGAGTGTATTCCTATCCTTTGGGTAGATACCCAATAATTGAATTGCTGTATCATATGATAGTTCTATCTATAGGCTTTTGAGGAACCTCCATATTGTTCTCCACAGTGGCTGGACTAATTTACATTCCCACCAATAGTATAGGAGAGTTTCCTTGTTTGCCACAAGCTCACCAGCACTTACCATTCTTTATTATTATTTTTTTTAATCTTAGTCATGACTGGGATTAAGTGGTTCCTCATTGTGGCTTTGATTTGCATCTCCCCTATGATAAGGGATATTGAGCATTTTTTCATACACTTTTTGGCTGTTTGTATGTCTACCTTGGAAAGTTGTCTGTTCAGCTCATTTGTCCATCTTTTAATAGATTTTTTTTTATAAGCTGCTTGAGTTCCCTGTATATTCCAGTTATCAGTCCCTTATCAGAAGCATAGTTAGCAAATATATTCTCCCATTCTTAAGGTTGTCAATTCACTCTAATTATTGTTTCTTTTGCTGTACAGAAATTTTTAATGTAATGTAATCCCACTTGTCTATTTTTTGAGATTATTGTCTATGCTTTGGGGGTCTGGCCAGTGGCATGGTGGTTGACATCTGAATTCCATGTGGTCAACTGTGAGGTCCAAATCCCAGACCTGGTGATTTAAGAAGTCTTTGCCTACTCCAATTTCTCCAAGAGTTTCCCCTGTGTTTTCCACCCATAGTTTTATAGTTTGAGGTTTTATGTTTAGATCTTTGATTCATTTTGAGTTGATTATTGTTATTGGTGAGAGATAGGGGTCCAGTTTCATTTTTCTGCAGGTGGATATTCCATTTTTTGAGCATGATCTGCTAAAGAGAGCTTCTTTTCCTCATTGGATTGTCTTGGGCCCTTTCTCAAAAAATCAGTTGGTTCTATGTTTTAGGATTTATTTCTGGGGTCTCTATTCTGTTCCATTAGTCTACAGGCCTGTTTTTGTGCCAGTATCATGCATTCTGATTATCACAGCTTTGTAATGTATTGTGGGGTCAGGGAGTGAGATGTTTCCTACTTTATTCTTTTTGCACAGTATTGCTTTGATAATATGTGGCCTTTTCTGATTCCAGGAAAATTTTATGATTTTTTTTTCTGTTTCTATGAAGACTATCTCTATTAATTTGATTGAATTTACACTAAATTTGTAAATTATATTGGGTGGAATCAACATTTTAATTAAATTATTTCTCCTAATCCAAGAAAATGGAATGCTTTTCAACTTTTTTATATCATTTTCCCATTTCTTTATTTAGTTTTTCATAGTTTTCCTTATAGAGGATTTTTACTTCTTTGGCTAGGCTTATTCCCAAGTATCTTATATTTCTGTGGCATTGAAAATGGGGTGCTTTCTTCAATTCTGCCTAAATCTGTTCATTGTTGGTATATAGAAGTGCTTTAGATTTTTGTATGTTAATTTTTAATTCTTTCACTTTACTGTATTCATTGATCACTTCCAGGAGGGTGTGTGTGTGTGTGTGTGCATGTGTGTGTGTGTGTGTGTGTGTGTATTTTTTTTTTTTTGGTATCTAGTCATGTCATCTGCAAATAGAGATAATTTCACTTATTCTTTCACTATCTGAATAGCTTTTATTTTATTCTCTTGTCTGATTGCATTGGCTAGGACTTCCAGTACTATATTGACAAAGTGAATATCCACCTGGGCAGCTTTGTCTTATTCCAATTTTTAGTGGAAAAGCTTTCAGCTTTCCCCCATTTAGTGTGATGTTAGCCATAGATTTTTCATATATGGCTTTTATTATTTTATTATGCTGATTTTGCTGAGAGTCTTAATCATGAAGGGATTGTATGTATTAACAAATGCTTTTTCTGCATTGATTTACATGATCATATGGTTTTTATTTTTTCTTTCTGTTAATAAGATGTATTATATTTATGATTTTGCATGAATATGTTGAACCACCCTTGCATCTCTGGAATAAAGCCTACATGGTCAGAGTGTATAATCTTTTTAAAGTGTCCTTGGATATAATTTGCTAGTATCTTGTTGAGAATTTCTGCATCTGTTTTCATCAGGGATATTGGTCTGTAGCTTTTATTTTTGTTATATCCTTGTCTGTTTGGGGAATGCGGGTGATAGGGGCTTCATAGAATAAATTTGGAAAAGTTCCTTCCTTTTGGATCTTTAGAAATAGTTTGAGTAGAATGGGATTAAGCTCGCCTTTTAAAGTTTTGTAGAATTAGAAATGAAGCCATCAGGACAGCTGCATTTTTTTAAAGCTTAATGTTAACCAGGAAAATGGAATGATATAATAATCTTAGCAAAAGAGCTGACAGTGTCTTACTGCATGGTTATTGAAAATGAAGTGCCACTGTATTATTGCAAAATTGGGGAAATTTTACATTATAAAGGGCATGAAAATATTGAGTCCTGGGGCTAGCCAGTGACATGGAGGTTGAGGTGGCTGGATCCATATGGTTAACTGTGGGGTTCAAATTCCAGACCTGGTGGTTTTAAAAACATGCCAGGCATATGTGTGCACAGCTCCCAAAATCCCTAAAAGAGGAATTGAGATGGAATTGTGACTGGCTATTACCCTGTTGGGTGCATTCTCATGTTCTCTTTTTCTGGCAAGCACATGTGCCCTACAGCAAACTATAAATATATATATATATATGTGTGTGTGTGTGTGTGTGTGTGTGTGTGTATCCTCCCAAATATGTATCAATAATATCTCCAAATTTGTAACTCAACAGAATAGTCCTAACTCAAAAGTTTTATTTACATAAATTATGAATGTTGTAAACTCAGAAGGATAAAGAACGTTCTTCATCCCAGAGAACTTCAAAGACTTTGTTTAATAGAATACCATGATTTCTATTTCTTCAAAGACAAGTAGAAAATAGAACTGTAGAATTTCTAAGAAACATGGATTTTCCTAAGGCCACATAGAGTAAAATATAATTGTGCTAGACACTTATTGATTTATGAATGTTTGCCGAGTGCACCATTAGAAGCTTGAAAATATGTTTTCACTAGGTTGTGTGGAGGAAATTTTTTTTAAAATCAAAATTCCCATGTTGTAAAAGTAATTCTGTATATAACAATCTGTAGTGTTTTCATGTCCAAAGCAAACATTGAAAAAAAATAAAGCTCACTTGGCTTTGTGGTAACTGCTACAATAACTATTGTTAAACAGTTTGAAAAAATATGACAAACCATTTCATTGCCTGGTAATAGCAAGTTTACCAGAACAAAGTAGAAATAAATAACTCTGTGCTATTGCTTTTAGCTTTGGAAAATTACACACTCTTTTAATACTTTGATAATTTGTGAACTTAAATGCTAGAAACATTCATTAAAAAGTAATAGCCTTGAATTATAAATAATATAAACATACTTTTAAAAACATAGAAAGTAGATTATTGATGCTTTGTAAATTTAACAATGAAAGACTACCATGTCCCACTTCAAAGATTTACCTAAATTTCTAGGAAAGCTCAGGAACAATTTTAGGAATTTGTTTAACTTACTAGTTAAATTTATGGTGAATGGGTAAAGCTCTGCTTATCTCTATCTTTCTTCATCCCGAGTGCATGAGTCCTCTCCAATCCTCCATACCCAAAGCCTCACCTGAGCAGGTATCCTCCTCAGAGGGAATCCCGCCCTACCTTGGTCTTACCTGGCACAGGCTGGGTAGTTCTTCCTAACATGAGGTCCTGCTATAACCAACCCATGTGGTCAACAAAGACAAAACTCTCACCTTCTTCTTGGCTCTCTAATAAATACCTGTCTTTGACACTATTGTGTTGCTTATGAAAAGTACCTTAGGTTGAGTGATCTATAAAGATAATAGAAATTTATTTGACTCATGACTCTAGTGACTGGAAGGTCCAAAAGCATAGGGCTAATTATTAATCATTAATTTCCTCCCAGCATCCCCCATGTTACACCATAATTAGAGTAGGTTTTTGCCTTCTTAATCTCATTACAATGGCTCAACACACAAATTTCCAGGGGACATATCAAACTATAGCAACCAGTTATATTTCATCCTATCTTTATGCTCTCTTTTATATCTCAGTTGTTCAGAAATCAAGGCTCTTTGAGACATTGTAGGGTAGTTTTGTTCTGACATTGCTGAGGCGAAACATCCTCTTAGAAGAGCTTTCATTAAGTACTAATCAATTTGAAAAACTCCAAGCCAGCTCCACTGTTTGATTTATTAAAAAAGCATCAATTGGGAACCAGCAGCTAGCGTAATGGCTATGTCATTGTACTCCCACATAGTCGACCACGGTTTGTGTCCCAGACCCGGTGGCTTAAAACTCACGCCGGGCGCGTGTGCATGCGTGTCCAAGATCCCAAAAGGAGAATGGAGGAGAAGGGATTGCGGCATGACCATCCCCCCTGGGGGGTGATTTCTCGCTTTCTGTCTCTATGTCTCTCTCTGTCTGGCGAGT
>NW_006159602.1:2899940-2911877 GCF_000334495.1 Tupaia belangeri chinensis | reverse complement strand
AGCAAAAAAACTCTCAAAAAAAAAAAAAAAAAAGAAAAAGAAAAAAACACACCAGGCACTTGTGCACTCATACCCAAGAACCCAAGAGGAGAGTGGAGAAGGGATTGTGCCATGACCATACCCCGGGGGAGGAGGGCTGCTGCTTCTCTCTCTCTCTGTCTCCCTCTGACAAGTACATGTGCCTTATAGCAAACTAAAAAAAAAAAGAAGTTGCTTTTCTGTAAATACATGTAAACACGGGACAATCCACATTTATTTTTCTTAGTTACATAATAGAAAAATACAAATTTTTCAAGTAGCTAAAAATCTGACTTTTTTTAGGCTAATACTCAAGATTCGAGACTATCAGTCATAAGTATAGAAACAAATTATACTGTACACTTTTTCTTTCTTTCTTTCTTTTTTTAAAGTTTGTACAGGGCAGGTGTGCTTGCCAGGGTGGGGAGAGAGAGAGAGAAATTCCCCCCACCTCATGGGGATGGCTATACTGCAGTCCCCTCTCCTCCATTCTCTTCTCAGGATTCTGGACATGCATGCACATGCGTCCAGCATGAGTTTCAATTCACTGGGTCTGGGACTTGAACCGTGGTCAGCCATGGATGAGTCTAGCACCTTAACCACTACACCACCTGCTGGCCCCTTATGCTTATTTTTTAAATTTTCATTTCTTTTTCTACTTTCTCTTCTACGCTAGCCTTGATCACATCACCAGAATTGTGGAGCCATTTATTTCATTTTAATTCACCTTTGGGCTTGGACTTCTTTTAAATTTCTAGTTTTAGTCATCATTATGGCCACTGGTCTGGAACGAAAAGGCATCTTTAGGTGTGTTCTATAAATGCTTTGACTGTAGTATTCTGAAAATAAAATAAAAACTACTCAAGACTATTTAATAAAACATACTTCTTAAATAATGATGTTTTAAACATTCAACTGTCATACATATTAGCAAGGGAGATTAAAGAAAAGACTAAAAAGCTTAAAGATGCTGGTAGAATTCAGAGAACTGAATTTTGAATTCCTGTTCTTCCACTTACTCTATCAATATATCATCTCTAGAAAACAAACTTTCTTCCTCCGTTAATTAGAGATAAAATGGGCTCGCGTATTCAAAGAGCTGTTACGAGGATATAAATGATCTAATTAAAGATTTTGGCACTTTGTAAGTGTTCCACAAATGTTAGTTGTTAATATTTCCATTCAACCTAATTATTTCCTTCTCTAATCAGTTCATATATACAAATAAAACTTAGAATATAAGGTTCAAAAAGTTTATGGAAAGTGCAGATTATGAAAAAATTATGCATGGCTTTCAAAAACTTTTGGAATAAACTTGTTCTTTAATTCGGTTTTTCGGTGAACTCTTTGAAGTCCTCTGATATTTACTAATTCAGAGGCTGTGCAGCTGTGCAGTGGTAGTACGACTGGACCCACATGGGAAAAGTGGTGTCCCACAACCTCCATGACCCAGGCCAGCTGAGAGTAGGGGTGGATGTTGGTACAGAGACCCCAGTAGGGTTGCCTGGCTCTTTCACTCTTTCTGTTTCTCTTTCATGGAAGACATAAATAAATAAATAAACTTTTTAAGTTCAGGTTTGGATCAATGAAAAACTAGAAAACTCTTGGCAAATATTTTTTATTTTTCTGTCTACAACTTTCCTGTATGCGCTCAGCTCTCAAGTTACTCTGAAATAATCAAAAAGAAGCTCAAAATTTATCATTCATTTAAGAAGCATTTCTCAAGGTCCCAGTGAATATAAAGGAGGGAAAAAAGAGTCAAAACTTGCCACCCAACTGACCACAATGAAATCATCAGAATTTCTGCCCAGATTTACATATTCCTATCATTTAGCCAATGTGGCCATGTGGTGATCCAATGTAATTTTTTAAAACCCTTAATTAGCCAGGATACAACACTATAGATTTAGTCAAATATCAGCTACAGGAAAGTCACACAGAAATCCAATGGACTAAAAGCCATTAGATGGTTGGGGCCAGGAAATGGTATAGCAGTTACATTCCTGGACTCCCACATGGTGGACCGCAGGTTGAATTCGAAATTTGGTGGCTTGAAAATCATGCCAGGCACATGTACATACATGCCTGAGATCCCGGGAGGAGATGGAAGAGAAGGGATTGCAGCACGGCCCTCCTCCCTGAAGGTGGGGAGTGATTTTTCCTTTTCCCTCTCACTGTCTCTGTCTCTCTCTCTCTCTCTGGTGAGCGCCCCCAAAGACAAAACCTCTTAAAAAAAATAAAAAATAAAAAAAACACTAGATGGAAAAGACCAAATCTCACCTTTCTGGAAAACAAAAAGAAAATAAGAGGTTGATTTCTAAACAGAATTAAATGGATGAAAGGGATGTACAAGTCATAGTATAAAATATTTCGGTGACCTTATGAATAACAATAAAATAAATGACCAAAATCTTCAAGTTTTTCTTTCTATGAAGTAAAAACTCTACTTGCCTGTATCTCAGGTTCTTATATCAGGTAAATGGTCATCATTTATTTTTACCAAGTTCACGTAACTTTGCTTTGATTACTTCAGCTGTAGACTAAACTGCTGTTAATCCTGATCTATGATTATAATTTTTATACTTTTTTACAACTGAAGTCAGAAATGATTGGAAGTATTATCAGGAAAAATGAAGATAACCTATTTCTATCTATGCAAATTTGTTTCAAATTTCCATAAATGTAACTTATCAAAACTCATAAACAAATGCATTTAGAACACAGCAGGGAATAGAAGAAACTTCTCAGGCAGCAAAAACAACCAGCTGAATGTTGATTCTCCCTTAACTATTAAAAAAATACATATATATTTTTTTAATAGTCATGTACTGTCATTCTAAAGTACCATTCATGCAGATTGAAACAGGTAGGCACAGCTGGCTCCTGGCCAGGACAGATGGAAGGGAACCAAAGAAGCAACTAAACATCAGGCTGAGGGGTTCGCCTCACTCACACACACATACACCGACTCTTACATTCCAAGGTTGATGAGGCGCTCAGCTTCGCTGGGACTCTCAGATGATAGATGACATGAATTAAAATACTAACAATTTTATAAACACTACTAAGGTAGATATGTTCTTGATACTCAGCTAAAATACGTAAGCACATTAATTTGCACTTGAGCATGCACAAATAATCTAAAATTTCCAAATTTCATTGCTGTTCTCTACACAGAAGCATACCCTTAAATGCACACAGAACATTTTGCTATCACCACTCGACAACTTCCAGTATTCATAAATCTGTTTTTAAAAGGTGCCCTCAGTATTAGATTGTCAACCTGACATTTGGAAAATCTGCAGATCTTTCCAGAGCCTAGCAGCCCTCTGTTCTATCACCTCTGCTAGAAGAAGATAAATACCTGGTGCCTGCTGTGTAGTTTGCAGGCAGGACTCATTTCTGTTCTCTCTGCCCCAGGTAATCTATTATCCCAGCTGGACTTCTCCTGGGAAGTAGTGTTGGAATTATTCATAAGACATAGAATGAGATAGGACATCTGAGGCAGAAAGGAAAAGGAACTTGGAAAGGTCCTCCTCCCTACTTTGTCCATTAAAACATACTGTCACTAACCAGCTGTGTGTTCTCATGCCAGTCATCTAATTTTTTGGACACTAGTTTCCTTATCTGTAAAATGATGAAATTTAAACTCTAAGGTATCTTCTAGCTCAGACGTTCTAGGAAGAATCGTTGAGTAAAATTCCATGTTCATAAAATTTATGTGACACTATCTATGAAGTAGAATCTATGCTGAAAAAGGCATTTAAACAAGTGCAGGAAAGATCCGTTGCTTTATAAAAATGAGTCAATAGAGGGAAAACTCTAACCCCAAACCTAACACTGCGTAAACAGAATGACTGGTTTCCAAGTGTCACTCCCCTGTAGTAGTATTATATACACCCACCATACTTGATGGTGTGCAGAATGTACTTCCCCACCCCTGACGTTGACTCACTTCGACCAGTGGGATCTTAATGAAAGTGATAGAAAAACCGTTTGTGCATTTGGGTGTTCTCTTGTGCTCCTTCCATTGACAGAAGGAAAATTTACCACAGGTGGTCATTTCTTTCAACCCAAACCCCCAAAGATACCCATGGAGCAGTTCTGAGCCAGACCTGCAGCCTGAAGCCAAGCCCACCTGAGCCCAAGTGAACACCAAAGTGACCACAGAGATCAAGAAAAAATGCATTTTGTTGTAATCACTGAGGTTCTGAGATTGTTACATGGCATTATCACAACAAAAGCTGACTAATACTTTGCAAGGAAATATTATAGGAAAAATAGAGAAAACGCCTAGAAGGTCTGAGAAGAAGAGCACCTAGCTATCTATACAGGTATCACAGAACCTGAAATGAAATGTGCTCAACATGATCACAAGTATGTCAAAATTACAGTGACATCAATTTGAAAACCACACATGCATTACAAGAGGATCCTTACACCCAGTTTAAAATAAGCATAATTAATGATTGTATGTGGTTATCTTGATTACAAATTAAGCCTTAATCTGTAGGAGTTAAAAATTATGGAAAAATCTAAATAACTGTAAGTCATTTAGAGCATTTGTTTTCACAAACTACCACGCACTGTCGTTTCACATTATGTCAGCCTGGGGATACTGTAAATGTCTGTCATAAGCCAGGATATTATCAAGCATGTGCCTGCTGAAGAGGAAAAGTTTCCATTTCTCTTAGGATGAAGAAGATATTAAATTGTTACAAATCAACTTTATAGCAAATGTGCACATATCTGTCTTGTAGTTAAGTGATATTATTATCATTTTGTCATCTGATTTTTATTCCGCTCTGTCTGTTAGAACCAGGATCAGGTCATGTTCAGCCAATTTTAGAGATTTTATAGTAAATACAGCAAAGTCTTAGTGTAGTTTAATAGCTTAGTTTTGTTTAATGGACTCACCAGACAGGATAAACTCGAAAAAAATCAGTCTATATCAGAGCACCATTTACACTAATAGTATGATGGATCTGGTTGGTTTTTTTTTTACCACTTAATACAAATTATTTAGAGTTGGTCCCATAACCAGATAGTAAAAGGAGCTGGATCCCATATGGCCAAATGTGGTTCAAATTCCAGCCCCAGCAGCTTGAAGAACATGCCAGGCACATTATCTTGCCTGGCCCAAATCCTAACAAGATGCAGAAATGGAGGAGAAGGGATTGTTATGTGGCCATACCACAATGTGGAGCACACCCCTGTCCCTGCTGCCCATCTCTCTGTCTCTTTGTCTTTTCTCTGGTGAGTACACTTGTCCTCTGGTAATTAAAAAAGAGAGGAGAAAAATAATAAAGTATGTAGCTAATAAAACAAAATTTGTATAATTCATGATGGGCTATTAGTTGTTTATGCTATAAAGTAAAAAGGTAGCATATAAAATGATCTCTATAGTAAGATCACAGCAATGTAAAAAGACTTGGTTTGGAATATTCTCTTTTCAGAACTACTCACAAATTGTTTTTGAATGTGTGGAGTACCTGGTGATTAAAAATTTTAATTTCTATTTTTTTGCATTTTCCACATTGAATATGCTTTACTCAAATAAAATATAATTTGAAATTACTTTTCCTGAATGACAAATTTGTTCTTTCTTTTTTCTATTTTTTAGTTTTAATTTGTCTTATACATTTGATCACTGTACATCACTAAAGCTTATAAAATAAATTTACCTAACATAAATACACTCCACACCATTCCAATTGAAGATATCATACACATTATCATTAACAGACAATCTTCCATTTCTGTGTCCCTTAAATGTATTGCCTCTCTATTTTTCTCCTTGATTCCTTTCCTCTCACTCTTCCCCATCTCCCAAATGTAGTATTCCTTTAGGTATACTTTGTTTTGTCTTCTATATGCTTCCCAAAAGGAGGGGAAAGCAAATTAATATCACAATGGAATTGTTGTGTTTATATCTTATCTTGAAAAGTTTCATTAATTGGTAACAACACAAATGTTTAGTCCCATGAATAAAATTACAGTTGTAATTTGTTTATTTCTTTTATTTTCTTTTATTTTTTACATTTAATTCCTGCACACCTTTATCTCTTACAAAATTAATTTTCCCAGCATGAGTATTTTTCATGTTAGTCCAGTCAACAATATCACCATACACATTATCCTACCCTCCTCCCACATTGTCTGTAATATCCACAGTTGCTTTCCATGTATTTATGTCTTCTAATCTTCCCATTCTGCCATAAAATGTAGACATTCAGTATATATTAAGTGGGGATATATATTCCTCTTTTTCATAGCCTGGCTTGATTCACTTAGCTTAAATTTTTCATGTTCATCCACTTTCTATCAAATGCCAGGGTCTCATTATTTCTTATGGCTAAATAGTATTCCATAGTGTATACATGCCACATTTTTTCAATTAATTCATCTGTTCTTGGACATTTGAGTTGATCCCATGTCTTAGCAATTGTTAATTATGCTGCAATAAACATAGATGTGCAAGTGTTTTTCCAACTGAGTGTATTCCTATCCTTTGGGTAGATACCCAATAATTGAATTGCTGTATCATATGATAGTTCTATCTATAGGCTTTTGAGGAACCTCCATATTGTTCTCCACAGTGGCTGGACTAATTTACATTCCCACCAATAGTATAGGAGAGTTTCCTTGTTTGCCACAAGCTCACCAGCACTTACCATTCTTTATTATTATTTTTTTTAATCTTAGTCATGACTGGGATTAAGTGGTTCCTCATTGTGGCTTTGATTTGCATCTCCCCTATGATAAGGGATATTGAGCATTTTTTCATACACTTTTTGGCTGTTTGTATGTCTACCTTGGAAAGTTGTCTGTTCAGCTCATTTGTCCATCTTTTAATAGATTTTTTTTTATAAGCTGCTTGAGTTCCCTGTATATTCCAGTTATCAGTCCCTTATCAGAAGCATAGTTAGCAAATATATTCTCCCATTCTTAAGGTTGTCAATTCACTCTAATTATTGTTTCTTTTGCTGTACAGAAATTTTTAATGTAATGTAATCCCACTTGTCTATTTTTTGAGATTATTGTCTATGCTTTGGGGGTCTGGCCAGTGGCATGGTGGTTGACATCTGAATTCCATGTGGTCAACTGTGAGGTCCAAATCCCAGACCTGGTGATTTAAGAAGTCTTTGCCTACTCCAATTTCTCCAAGAGTTTCCCCTGTGTTTTCCACCCATAGTTTTATAGTTTGAGGTTTTATGTTTAGATCTTTGATTCATTTTGAGTTGATTATTGTTATTGGTGAGAGATAGGGGTCCAGTTTCATTTTTCTGCAGGTGGATATTCCATTTTTTGAGCATGATCTGCTAAAGAGAGCTTCTTTTCCTCATTGGATTGTCTTGGGCCCTTTCTCAAAAAATCAGTTGGTTCTATGTTTTAGGATTTATTTCTGGGGTCTCTATTCTGTTCCATTAGTCTACAGGCCTGTTTTTGTGCCAGTATCATGCATTCTGATTATCACAGCTTTGTAATGTATTGTGGGGTCAGGGAGTGAGATGTTTCCTACTTTATTCTTTTTGCACAGTATTGCTTTGATAATATGTGGCCTTTTCTGATTCCAGGAAAATTTTATGATTTTTTTTTCTGTTTCTATGAAGACTATCTCTATTAATTTGATTGAATTTACACTAAATTTGTAAATTATATTGGGTGGAATCAACATTTTAATTAAATTATTTCTCCTAATCCAAGAAAATGGAATGCTTTTCAACTTTTTTATATCATTTTCCCATTTCTTTATTTAGTTTTTCATAGTTTTCCTTATAGAGGATTTTTACTTCTTTGGCTAGGCTTATTCCCAAGTATCTTATATTTCTGTGGCATTGAAAATGGGGTGCTTTCTTCAATTCTGCCTAAATCTGTTCATTGTTGGTATATAGAAGTGCTTTAGATTTTTGTATGTTAATTTTTAATTCTTTCACTTTACTGTATTCATTGATCACTTCCAGGAGGGTGTGTGTGTGTGTGTGTGCATGTGTGTGTGTGTGTGTGTGTGTGTATTTTTTTTTTTTTGGTATCTAGTCATGTCATCTGCAAATAGAGATAATTTCACTTATTCTTTCACTATCTGAATAGCTTTTATTTTATTCTCTTGTCTGATTGCATTGGCTAGGACTTCCAGTACTATATTGACAAAGTGAATATCCACCTGGGCAGCTTTGTCTTATTCCAATTTTTAGTGGAAAAGCTTTCAGCTTTCCCCCATTTAGTGTGATGTTAGCCATAGATTTTTCATATATGGCTTTTATTATTTTATTATGCTGATTTTGCTGAGAGTCTTAATCATGAAGGGATTGTATGTATTAACAAATGCTTTTTCTGCATTGATTTACATGATCATATGGTTTTTATTTTTTCTTTCTGTTAATAAGATGTATTATATTTATGATTTTGCATGAATATGTTGAACCACCCTTGCATCTCTGGAATAAAGCCTACATGGTCAGAGTGTATAATCTTTTTAAAGTGTCCTTGGATATAATTTGCTAGTATCTTGTTGAGAATTTCTGCATCTGTTTTCATCAGGGATATTGGTCTGTAGCTTTTATTTTTGTTATATCCTTGTCTGTTTGGGGAATGCGGGTGATAGGGGCTTCATAGAATAAATTTGGAAAAGTTCCTTCCTTTTGGATCTTTAGAAATAGTTTGAGTAGAATGGGATTAAGCTCGCCTTTTAAAGTTTTGTAGAATTAGAAATGAAGCCATCAGGACAGCTGCATTTTTTTAAAGCTTAATGTTAACCAGGAAAATGGAATGATATAATAATCTTAGCAAAAGAGCTGACAGTGTCTTACTGCATGGTTATTGAAAATGAAGTGCCACTGTATTATTGCAAAATTGGGGAAATTTTACATTATAAAGGGCATGAAAATATTGAGTCCTGGGGCTAGCCAGTGACATGGAGGTTGAGGTGGCTGGATCCATATGGTTAACTGTGGGGTTCAAATTCCAGACCTGGTGGTTTTAAAAACATGCCAGGCATATGTGTGCACAGCTCCCAAAATCCCTAAAAGAGGAATTGAGATGGAATTGTGACTGGCTATTACCCTGTTGGGTGCATTCTCATGTTCTCTTTTTCTGGCAAGCACATGTGCCCTACAGCAAACTATAAATATATATATATATATGTGTGTGTGTGTGTGTGTATCCTCCCAAATATGTATCAATAATATCTCCAAATTTGTAACTCAACAGAATAGTCCTAACTCAAAAGTTTTATTTACATAAATTATGAATGTTGTAAACTCAGAAGGATAAAGAACGTTCTTCATCCCAGAGAACTTCAAAGACTTTGTTTAATAGAATACCATGATTTCTATTTCTTCAAAGACAAGTAGAAAATAGAACTGTAGAATTTCTAAGAAACATGGATTTTCCTAAGGCCACATAGAGTAAAATATAATTGTGCTAGACACTTATTGATTTATGAATGTTTGCCGAGTGCACCATTAGAAGCTTGAAAATATGTTTTCACTAGGTTGTGTGGAGGAAATTTTTTTTAAAATCAAAATTCCCATGTTGTAAAAGTAATTCTGTATATAACAATCTGTAGTGTTTTCATGTCCAAAGCAAACATTGAAAAAAAATAAAGCTCACTTGGCTTTGTGGTAACTGCTACAATAACTATTGTTAAACAGTTTGAAAAAATATGACAAACCATTTCATTGCCTGGTAATAGCAAGTTTACCAGAACAAAGTAGAAATAAATAACTCTGTGCTATTGCTTTTAGCTTTGGAAAATTACACACTCTTTTAATACTTTGATAATTTGTGAACTTAAATGCTAGAAACATTCATTAAAAAGTAATAGCCTTGAATTATAAATAATATAAACATACTTTTAAAAACATAGAAAGTAGATTATTGATGCTTTGTAAATTTAACAATGAAAGACTACCATGTCCCACTTCAAAGATTTACCTAAATTTCTAGGAAAGCTCAGGAACAATTTTAGGAATTTGTTTAACTTACTAGTTAAATTTATGGTGAATGGGTAAAGCTCTGCTTATCTCTATCTTTCTTCATCCCGAGTGCATGAGTCCTCTCCAATCCTCCATACCCAAAGCCTCACCTGAGCAGGTATCCTCCTCAGAGGGAATCCCGCCCTACCTTGGTCTTACCTGGCACAGGCTGGGTAGTTCTTCCTAACATGAGGTCCTGCTATAACCAACCCATGTGGTCAACAAAGACAAAACTCTCACCTTCTTCTTGGCTCTCTAATAAATACCTGTCTTTGACACTATTGTGTTGCTTATGAAAAGTACCTTAGGTTGAGTGATCTATAAAGATAATAGAAATTTATTTGACTCATGACTCTAGTGACTGGAAGGTCCAAAAGCATAGGGCTAATTATTAATCATTAATTTCCTCCCAGCATCCCCCATGTTACACCATAATTAGAGTAGGTTTTTGCCTTCTTAATCTCATTACAATGGCTCAACACACAAATTTCCAGGGGACATATCAAACTATAGCAACCAGTTATATTTCATCCTATCTTTATGCTCTCTTTTATATCTCAGTTGTTCAGAAATCAAGGCTCTTTGAGACATTGTAGGGTAGTTTTGTTCTGACATTGCTGAGGCGAAACATCCTCTTAGAAGAGCTTTCATTAAGTACTAATCAATTTGAAAAACTCCAAGCCAGCTCCACTGTTTGATTTATTAAAAAAGCATCAATTGGGAACCAGCAGCTAGCGTAATGGCTATGTCATTGTACTCCCACATAGTCGACCACGGTTTGTGTCCCAGACCCGGTGGCTTAAAACTCACGCCGGGCGCGTGTGCATGCGTGTCCAAGATCCCAAAAGGAGAATGGAGGAGAAGGGATTGCGGCATGACCATCCCCCCTGGGGGGTGATTTCTCGCTTTCTGTCTCTATGTCTCTCTCTGTCTGGCGAGTGCACGTGCCCTATAGCGAAAGTCCTCTCCAAAAAAAAAAAAAACGAAGCCCCCCAAAAAAAAAAAATGAGCATCAATCATCACATAGACCATGAGTCCATTCATGAATAATTTGCTTAACAACATCACAATTCTGGCCATATCACTCTACCACTTATACTATTATTTATTAATGTATTTCTTTTAAAAGGTTCATTGTTTTTTACTTTAAAGTATTATGCCAAGAGAAAACCACTCTGAAAGGAAAATAAGTACCATTCATCAAGATTAACAAAAAAACTTACATAGCATTTGGTGTACACCAGGTATGGTTATAAGTGCTTTATGAATATTAACTATTGTCATTCGCACTACACCCCCTATGAGGTAGGTTCTGTTGTTGCTATGATTTTATAGATGAGAAAACTGAGATGTGGAGAGATTAGAAAATTTGCTTGAAGTTAGGCAGCTAGTGAGACACAGACTGGAATGTATCCCATGTGTTCTGGCTTCATAGTTAAGGTGGACACCCCACAAATACAGAAAGTGGCCATAATGACAGAGGCAATGAGAAGAAATACTTGCTATCACATCTGCAAAGCATAAAAAACAATGTATTTACAAAAATTCCCACTTAAAAATTCTAGTAATTTCCACAAGAAATGTGTTAATGATTAGTTAATAATAAAATTTTAAAATTAAAATGCAGACACTAATAACTGTTGATTTATTTTTTAATACCTTCTGAAACTTCTTTCTCATGTTCTTGATAAGTCAACAACAAAAGCTTCATCTGAAGACTAATTAGAAAGAAATGCCATGAAGGAAAAAAAAGGTTTTAATCTATTTTTGCTCCTCTTTTTCTATATCCTAATGCAGAAATCTACAGAAGGTTGAATATCCCCAAATCATGCTGAGTTTACATAATGACATTTTCCCCCACCACATTCTTCAATGTCTTTACCAGTTTTAATTTTTACCTTTCCCATCTCACCTCTTTCCCCATAGGAATTTGCCTTCAAGT
>NW_006159602.1:2860374-2899677 GCF_000334495.1 Tupaia belangeri chinensis | reverse complement strand
CAGTTCGGGACTCTTGAGTTTTGTCTAAGCAATAATTTTCACTATGGCTGTGAAATCAGGGATTTGATGGGCTGTTCTTTTCAGAAAACACGCATATATGCAAGACAGTGCTAAGTGTCCTCTGTCTCATTTCCTTTGCCTCCTGGTCACACAGCCAGTATATATTTCCCAGCTTCCTTCATAGTTAGGTCAGGTCATGTTACTGATATCTGGCCAGTAGGACATGATTAGAACTGATTAATGTTACTTTTGGTCCTGGCCTCTGAATAATTCCAAAAAGGTCCTGGACGCTTTCTCTGTTCAGTGGCTGGAAGAAATATACCTAAAAAAATCTTTAGCTCCAAATAGAAGGAGTGAGTCTCGGGCTGAATGGTGGTGCAGTAGTAACACAAACGCTCTGGGAGACTGATCTTCATGAGAGGGTTCCAGGTTCACATCCACAGACCGCCCTGAGTACGCTAGACCCACTCATGCCATGATCCAGGGCTGTCTGAGGCTGAGAGTGAATTGTAGTATGAAGACCCTGTTGGAGGGGTGATTTTTTCTCCCCCTTCCCCCCCCCCACACTCTATCTGTCTTGCTCATGGAAGAAAGAAATTCATTTTTTTAAATGGATTTTTAGAAAAAAAAGAAAGAAAGAAAGAAAGAAAGAAAGAAAGAAAGAAAGAAAGGAGTGAGGACTTGAATGGCTGGGATGGACCCACCTCCATCAAAGCCCATGCTGGACTATGAATGTTAAACCAGAGGCCTGGGCAGCTTGGACGTAGGAATTAGATGTCACACCCCAGTCGGCTGATGCGACCCAGATCTAGTCTGTCATCAGACCTGCACTGCACTGGGATCTAACTTGGATTTAGCACATGCGTCTACTCCACACATGGCACTGTACTCTACACACGGCACCAGACCTTACGTGGCACAGTGGTCTGCTCTTCCCTTAAACCTTTACCATACATAGACTGTTTCTACCTCTTAGACACTCCCCCTCCTTATACCCTTATAAAAATCGCTAAACCCCACCCTAGGGCATGGCTTCTCTGGCCCTCTCTCTCTCCCAGTAAAGGCTCTACATTTCTATTTTCTCACATGGTTGGCCCATTCCTTACAATGAAGTGAGGTGAAAAATCACCTTTAACTGTCTTAACTGACTTAGACTTTGAGACAGTTTATTACAACAGTTCATTTATCCTGATTCATATAATAATTTAAACAAATCCTTAACTGAATATTTGAAAAACGTAACCCTTAAAATTACTACTCTTTGGCAAACACTGTTAAAAGAGACACTGACTGCTCCTGCCCACACAGCATGATCATTCCTTACTGTAAAAGAGCTGACAGAATCAAAGGCTGCATCACAGAGTCATCTTCTGGCTAGCTGCTCTCAACATGATGCTTTTCTTCTTTCTGCCAATCCTTCCGTGACTGGCACGTGAATAAGCAGGACTCCGAGGTTTCAATTACAAAAACTTGCTTTTTCCCACTCTCTTTAAACCTGGTCTGGTCTTTTCCTTAACTCTTTTATCATCACGTTTAGGGAAAAGAATACTCGATTGTCATTTTCGTTATTTTTTATTATTATTATTTTAACAGCCAGGCAATATGTACTCTACCAGAGAGAAAGGGAGGAAAAAGCACCCCTCAAAGGTAAGTGGTCATATTGCAATCCCTTCTCCATTTCTCCGTTTCTCCATCCTGTCAGAATTTCGATCATGTGCACACACATGTGCCTGGTATGTTTTTCAAGCCATTAGATCTGGGATTGGAACCTTGATCAGCCATGTGGGATCTGGCTTCAAACCTATTAAGGTATGGGGCTGGCCCAGTCCACTGCCATTTTAAATCACAGCAGTAGTTTCAGTTCAGTATTTAACAATGTTTCTCTGGATATAGTCATCTATGGACCAATTGTGGTTCCTAGTTAAGACCGTTCCCTGCTGGTGCCTCTCCACCATCTTGAGCCAGCAGCAAGCTGCTACTCCTTCTTAGGGAAGGAGGATATGGTTAACATCTATATTAAATTATTTCTCTTGTCTTTCTTTCTTTCTTTCTTTCTTCCTTTTCTTTCTCTTTCTTTCTTTCTTTTTAGAGAGATTTCTGCTATAGGGCACATTTACTCCCCAGAGAAACAGAGAGAGACAGAGAGACAGAAAGCAAGAAATCACCCCCGGGGGGAAGGCCATGCCATAATCCCTTCTCCTCCATTCTCCTCTCAGGATTTTAGGCACACATGCACAGACGCCTAGCATGAGTTTTAAGCCATCAGGTCTGGGACTCGAACTGCAGTCAGCTACATAGGAGTCCAACAACATAACCATTTACACCATCTGTGGGTCCCTCCCCAATCGTTATTTCTAATCTGCTTCCCTTCAAGGAGTTGAAGCTGACTGGAGAGAAGTAAAAATGAAGGAAAATTCCTAGTTGATAAGTACTACTAGGAAGATAGTTCTGGCCTTTCTGGTGCTGGCGAACATCTGAAGCTGACATTTTCTATTATGGATATCTGTACAGATTCTCAACATTTTTATTTTATTGTTTGTTTAAATTAGTTACAGGGAGGCTGATGGACAGAGAAAGGAGCCCCCCCCACATTGTCCCTGATGCTGCCCCCATCTTCAACTTTAGCCTCTGCTTTCACCTTTCTTAGCATCAACACCTGATATCTTTCCCGCAGCATCACGTGAGTCTACCCTTCCTGCAACAGTCTCTGAGTCCTGATAGCTCTATGATTATCCACAGTAAGCAGTTTTTTCCAACTGAAAAACTATAGCCCTTTCTTTGACCTTTACCAGAGTCTGTTCATGAGCTAAGCAGAAAATACTGTGTAAAAGAACCAGGCCTTAGCCTGGGGCTGAGAAATCTAAACCACATAAGTCTCGGCTAGGCTCAAAAAAGAAAAAAGGTTCATTCCACCCTATATAGAAGTGAAAATGACCATTCAGACTGTTCACCAGGACACTGTGGCCTTATCTTACTTTTCAGCTCCTCTAAAGCAGATGGGTGCGTTGCATAGATCTGCATAGGAATCGGTGATTCTAATACTGTCAGAAGATGCTCTGACTTACAAAGCTGGAGAGAGGACTCAGCGAAGTTTGATTGGGGATCCTGAATTGAAACGGAAGCAACCAGCAGCTTCTCTGAACTCAAGTTTGTATTATTTATCACTTGAACTGGGTAATTTTCTCATAGTTCCCCACCACAAGTGAGCCCTGTAGTTTAAAAAGGCAAAGCGGGACCAACAGTTGGTGTAATGGCTATGTCGCTATATTCCCATGTAGTCAACTACAGTTCTAGTCCCGGACCCTGTGGCTTAAACTCACGCCAGGCGCATGTACATATGTGCCTAAGATCCCCAAGGAGAATGAAGGAGAAGGGATTGCAGCGTGGCCATTGCCACTGGAGCAGAGGAGATTTCTCACTTTCTGTCTCTCTATCTTTCTCTCTGGCTTTCTGGCGAGCACATGCGCCTTATAGCAAAAACCTCTTAAAAAATAGATAAATAAAAATAAAAAGGCAAGTGAAGGTAGAGAAGAGGAAAGGTTTGGAGTGTGGGTTCACCTTCAGATTCTCCACTGGGTAGTTATCATAGTCTTCCTGAGATTCACTGGTCTCGACTTTAGAGTAAGAATAAGAACATAGTCTTGGGGCCAGCAGGTGCCTTAGTGGTTAAGATGCTGGATTCCCATTTGACTGACAATAGTTTGAGTCCCAGACTGTCTGGCTTGAGACTGACTCTGAGTGCATATGCATGCATGCCCAAAATCCCGAGAAGAAAATGGAGAAGGGATTGTGGCGTGGCTATCCCCCATGGGTGTTGATTTCTCACTTTATGTCTCTCTGTGTCTTTCTCTCTGGCAAATGCACATGCCCAACAGCAAAAATCTAAAAAAGAAAGAAAGGGAGGAAGGAAGGAAGGAAGGAAGGAAGGAAGGAAGGAAGGAAGGAAGGAAGAAAGAAAGAAAGAGAAGGAAAAGAAAGAAAAAGAACAATAGTCTTTCAAGGCGATTATGAAAATTAAGTAGAAAATACAACAGGAGGCCGAAAGCAATAGTTGGCATGTAACAGGTACTGAACAATTAGATGCCCCTACCCTCTGAAGAGCCACAAAGAAGACAGGATGTTTTGTAGGCACCTTAAAGTGCTTTTAACTTTTTTTTAAAGAATTATTTTATTTAACTTTATTTATTTATTTATTTATTTATTTATTTTTAATTTGACCCGAGAGGGACAGAGTAAGAGAGAAAGAGAGAGGGAAAGTGAGAAAGCAAGCCACCAGGTCTGGGACTCAAAATCGTGGTCGGCCATGTGGAGTCCAGTACCCCCAACCACCACACCATCTGCTGGCCCCAAGTGATTTTAACTATTAAAGTACCTTCACAGGTGAGATGAGAAGAAAAGAAGAAAAGAAATATAAAAAGAAGAAACTCTGGAAGAAGCGCAGGGCATCTTATGAGGTAGGCGAAGGTCAAGTAAGAGTGAGTTAAATCTTCAGTGAACGCTCTCCATTCAAAATAATAAGTCGAACACCTGAATGTGTTGTGAATTTGACCTAGAAATTAGTTTTCAAGAAGAAAGAAGTCTTGCTATTCCAATTGCTTGCAAGTGGAGCAACAGTGGCACTCAGCCTTGCTAATCACTGATGTGTATTCCCTGGTGGAAGCCTGAGGAATCCAGCGGAGCCAGGCTACCCTATTAAAACCTCCTAAATATAGCCTTGGTGGTATCATGTCTGCTGGACCCTTTTACATCTCAACATCCAAAGCAAGTACAAATCTGCACTACAGTTAAAATAGGCCCGGCTAGAAACCCAGTTGTACCTTTTCCCTCCCCTCTTCCCTTTTGGAGTCATCTTACATGGGGACCACTCTTAATCTCCCAAAATATAAATCATTGCTAAAGAAAGGAGTCAGTCCCCACCATGGCAGCCCACCAGCACACCCCTCTACTTTGAACTAAGTCTTCAAAAAAGGGCAGCTTAAAGATAATTGAGGGAGATATCTTACAAAATATACCCACAAATATCCAGAAGACAGGGACCACACCAGGAAGCCAAGCTTTGGGAGCATAAGACAAGGCAAGTGAAGAAAAGGGATGTCCATAATCACTGGAGAGAACAGAACAGCATTTCACCTCGTAGTCAAGTACCCTGGGTCTAATGGAACTGGATATGAATTCAGGTTCTGCCATTTTTTAAGTGTATGACTTAAGGCAAGTTTGTTAACCTGTGTCACCGCCTATATAATGGACACAAAAATAAAGCATCTCTTCGTCTTTCTAAGGTTTATATTAGACCCACGTAAAAGCAACCAGTGTTGTCACCTTATATTTCTCAAGCCCTGCATCCATTAAAAACCTATGATGTCCGGCCAGTGGGTGGCATGGTGGTTAAAGGTGCTGGATTCGTACATGGCTGGTGGCTTGCTTTCCCCCTTTCCCTCTTTTCTCTCTCTCGGGTCAAATTGAAAAATAATAATAACAAATGGAATTAAATAAGTAAATAAATATTTAAAAAAGAAAAGCCTCTGACGTTATGGAACTGTCTGATTCTAGAGGAAACAGTTTTACAGGGCCTGGGAACACAGACCCTGCCTTCCTTTCTGAGGCCAGAAGGCATAATAACAACAGTAATGGCAAACGGTAGTTCCTGTGTACCGGGTGCTGTCCTGCATGGTTCGCCCTCATTACCTCACTTGATTCTCACAGCAAGTTTATGAAGGGGGAATATTACCACCATCCCTATTGCACAGGAGAGGAAACCGAGGCACAAGGTAAGCTGAGTAATTTGCCTGAGATTACACAGACTATGAGTGACAGGACCAGGCCCACTGCAAGCAGTCAGATCTAGACCCCCACTACTTCCCACTACTATGTGATGGGGCCTCTTGAGATGATGACCCAACTCCAGCCCAGGCATGGCCCCAGGGAGTGCTTGGTCACACCTGGAACCCTGTATCTAATGCATGTTAATGTTTCTGAAAAGCCTCTCAGTCAGGTGTGTGGATAGATGCCCCAGCGAGACCCACAGTATCAGGTGTGACAGAACAGAAGAGCCCAGGGCAGTGGGCTTGGTTGGTGGTGACAGGGATCACAGAGGGACAAGCTGGCTCAGCATTAGGTAGGGGAAACGAGCATGGGATTGTAAATTCCTTGTGGTGCTGATGCTCTGGGTTGTATCACTCTCGATATCTCACCGTGGGACACTGACTGAATCGGAGCTAAAAGCTTAACCTTCACAGTGGGAATTAGAGTCCTTCTATTTTTTTGTAATTTTATTATTTATTTATTTATTTATTTTTTTGGAGACGTTTTTGCTATAGAGTGCGTGCACTCGCCAGACAGAGAGAGACAGAGAGATAGAAAGCGAGAAATCACCCCCAGGGGGGATGGCCACACCATAATCCCTTCTCCTCCATTCTCCTCTCAGGATCTTGGGCACGCACGCACATGCACCCGGCGTGAGTTCAAGCCACTGGGTTCGGTCTTGAACCGCGGTCGACTACGTGGGAGTCCAGCGACATAGCCATTACGCTAACTGCTGGTGCCTGTAATTTTATTTTATAATTTCTTATTTACATTTAGTTGGACATCTTTGTAGGGTACAATATGGTTTTTTGAAGGACGCGTGCAGTGTGTGATAATCAAGGATACTACCATATTCATCATCTTCAACAAATGTGTGCAACTTCAATTTTCTATGTATGTATATGACTGGCAACAACCTTTTTGTACTCTGCTGTGGTATACTATTCCATAACCTATTTGCCTTCTTTACATCCATTCTCGCGTCTAGACATTTTTTCTCCAAGCCCCCAGTCCCCACCCCTGTCCCCATCCCCTGTGTCCCCTGTGTAGTCTCTGGTAGCTACAGTTCCCCTCCCTATTTCCATGTCTTTAGATCTTTCCATTTTTGTCAGAGTACAGACAGACATCTGTTATGTGTTAAGTGGGGACATAAACCACCATGTTTATATATCATAGACTGGCTTCTTTCACTTAGTAAATCTACTAGATTCATCCACCTTTTTTGTTTTTGTTTTGTTTAGGTTTTTGCCATCATGTACATGTGTTTGTGGGAGAGAGACAGAGAGAGAAACAGTACGAGAGAAAGTGAGAAATCACCCCCCGAGAGGATGGCTAATCCATAATCCCTTTTCCTCCTTCCTCCTCCTGAGATTCTGGACACACACACAGATACGCACATACACACATGCACCAAGCATGATTTTCACTTTGTATTTTTAACTGTAGATAATGCTACAGTTAACCCCGAAACTTGCCTGGCCTGAGGAAGCACAGAGTACAACTGTGGTTATCTGATGAACTTCAAACTCTTATCTTGCTGATGACATACTGTAAATTCCTGAAGGGCAGAGGATACATTTCTTGCATCCAATAGCCCCTGGCAATTGTTAGCGACCTTTTTTTTTTTTTTTTTAATGTACTAGGCCATCGATAAATGTGTAACCAAGTCAATCAAATGTATTTAACAAAAATTTACTACCTAGGACCAGCCCTTAAGGCAATTACTTTCAACCTCAGAATCGTCTTTTGCAGAGGCAATGGAATAAACCAACTAGTCCACTCTAAGTTTAAATAAGAATAGAAAACCTAGACCAAACTTGAAATATACTTCCTGAACATCTACCCTATGTAAGATTCCTTTAAGACTAAGGTAAAGTCTTTCCTCTATAGAGAAAGGAATAAAAGTTAAAATGCTGTTTGCAAACTCAATCCTGCTACTTCCCCTTAGTCAAAGAGCTCATCCCTAACAGGAGTTCTCCTTTCATTATTTATTCATTTGTTATCTGCTAACACATTGTGAATTCTGAGAGCATAAAATCAAATGTTATTTGATGAAATAATGGTTCCTATGACTCAGGGAAGAAAAGTTGCTGGGAATTGTCCATAACTCTCTAAGTCAATGGTTTGCAAGTGTACGAAGGCAGTCTCAAGTTGGTTTGAAGCACTGGTTGCCATAGCCAGAGCTTGAAACCCAGGTGTGGAGGTAGACTAAGGGCAGAATGTGAGGGAGTGAACACAAATGTAATCAGACTGCATCTGCTTTCTAAGCATCTTAGAGAAGCTTGCCAGGGAAACTGAAAATTCCCAGTTCTACCAAAAATAAAAAAAAGTAATGAAGTCATTTAGGAGCGCTTTGAACAGGGGTTGACAAATCAGAGCTCCTGGGCCAAATCCAGCCAACCTTCTGCTTTCATAAATAAAATTCCATTTAACACGCCACACTCCTCTGTTAATGTATGAGTGGTGGCAGGAGGGAGGGTCTTCAGAAAGTTTGTAGAAGTGCGTAAATGAGAAAAGATATGCATGTATTTAAAAGTTTCGTACATCAAAATAAACTCATACTTGAATCCATTTTCCCAGGGGCTTTTTTGAAGTCTTCTCACATTGCCTACTACTGTTTCCCTTACACTGCAACTGCAGAGCTATTTTCAAGGAGACCAAATGGCCTGAAAAGTCAAAACTATTTATTATGCAACTCTGCAGAAAGTTTGCCAATCCCTGATGCAGAATAACACCAAAAGTCACATATACCAACATCTCAATGACCAGTTAGAATGATACTAAAACTCATTTCATCGATCCACAGCCCAGCCTCATAGACATCTGAATTTAATTAGGGTCAGTATGTGTTTTTAAGAATTTGTACAGTCTGCCCCTTGAATCATCACCATGATGCTATTAAAGAGGAGCACATTCTGCCGTAAAGTAATAATAGGGGGGAAAGAAAATATGGGTCTTGCCCTTAAAATTGACAAGTGACATCTAACTTGTATACAGAAAATCATATTTGAGTACTCTTAATTTCAAGGGCTAGAAAAATTCTAACATACAAAATACATAAGAAATACAATTCTAAAATCAGTTCCTCAATGGATTTAATTTTAAATTTTATTTCATTTAGTTTACATTTATTTCTTCTATGAGTAAGTAAGAGAAACAGAAAGACAGAGGATAGCACCCTCAAATGAGTCAACACCAGCCAGTCCCAGGTCATGGGCCTGCATGTGCCCAGCATACTCAAGAAAGTTTCTGGAAATGAATTTTGATGTAATGCGGATCAACTTCAGAGCACACTGGATTTTACTACTGCACCCCTGACTGGCCCCAATTCCTCAGTTCTTAAGATGGGACCCTTCTCACTACTACTTTTGGTACTTGTCTAGATGCGGCCTTGTCAGCTTGGCCCACACAGCTCCCTAGCCAGGCAGAAATTGCTTAATGAAGCGTGATTGTCCCCTTGAGGAGCCCCTACAACCCACTCATTATGCCTTTTTCTTCCTTCATTTCAAACTCTCCCCAAATACTATAGCTCCTAGAGTGCTTGACTAGCAAAGAAGAGCAGTGTTAACATTCTATCCTGCAATATCTTTTCTTACTTACCTCCTCACAAGCACAAATTTTAAAAAAAAAAAAAAAAAAAAAAAGGAAAAGAAAAGAAAAAAGTGTAGAAAGAGGGAGCTTAAGAAGAAAAAGAAGATAATGGTGAAACATCAACATGGAGTAGAGGGAAACACTGGAAAAGGGGAAAGAAATTTGCTGGACCATACCAAAGGCAAAAAAGCTATCAATAAAGCGCCAAACTGTCAACAAAAATGAAGTAACAATCTGGTGGTCTGGCCTAAGGCAGGGCATTTTAATTATTCCCCAGTGATCCTGCTCTTTCAAGACACATCTTATATAGTCTCAGACAGGATGTGCCTATTGTTGCACTTCACATACTTGAAATCCAGGGAGAATTATAATGATGGTGGCAGAGCGCTCTCTCTTAATAGTTACTGGGTCCCCTGTGTGTACAATCCCATTTGCAAACTTCATAACACACTGTAATGCCTTTGTTTTCCTTCTCATTAAATAGAGCCAAATGGCTACACTACAGAAGAGGCTATTGTCTACTGATAACTATTGAGCAAAACCAAATCAAGTACTGAAATGCACCAGCTTGGGACCCTGCCCACATACACACACGCACACACACACACACACACACACACACACACACACCACACCCCCCCCACACCCACCCCCTCTTTCTCAGCCTTTCCAGCCATGTGGAAAATGAATCTCCCTGTAGTCTCCATTTCCACTCCTCAGACACCTCAGCTTAGGGTCTACCTGACAGGTCTAGCACTCCAATCCCCAACCAAGCACCTGTTTACTGAGAGAGTGGCCCTCCTGAGAAAACATGCATGCAGAAATGTGCTACCCTTAGCTTCATTAGCAACAGCTATGAGAGTATTTGCATACAGAAACACTATCTGCCTGATGTTGTCATCAGTTATCTTCCTGTGGTTGTCCATATCTGGTACCTGATACTCCATACCCGATGCTGCAGGGCAGTATAAGGCTCAAAGAAGCCACATCTGTTTATCAGATGTCACCCCGAAGAAAAGATCAAAGAAATTACATGTCACCAGTCGTTTCCACATCTTCAGACGATTTATATCCAAAAACTGGCTTTGCATTCCATTTCCCCTGCCCCCAGTTTCTGCCCTTTAAAAGAATAAACCTGAGGCCTGTTCTTGGTCACAGCTTTCTTCGTCAGAGAAGTCAGGCCCACCCAACCCTTGCTTTTTTGTGTATGTTGTTGTGTGTTTGTTGTTACATTTATTTCTAATCCATAGCCTTCCCCACTCGGAAAAATGTGTTCAGCCAAGCAGGTCCTGGCAGTTTACCACTTCAAAATTTAAAAATAACAGACCATATCTTTTAATATTTGGTAGGTGCTAATTTATTATACTGAAGTTATTGATTTCTTAATAGCAAAAATATAAGATCTGCTTTAAAGACATTGACCTCTATTGACTTGTGGACTGTGAGGCAGGGATGGGATGAGGCAAATAAGGTGCCCAAAGCCCCAGTTTTAAAGAGACATTAACTTTCAGGGCTGTGTATCTCTCACCCAAGGGAGATGGGAGTTTGTGGACCCTTCCATCCTCTGAGAGCACCATCTGAGTTGCAGTCTCAAGGCTATGCAGGAGGATGTCATAATTGAGTTCTATTTATCCACAGCAGTGACTACTTGATAATATACCTTTCATTTGCCTTTCCCTCCTCCTCTCTTATATTCCTTTGAAATTGTCACCCCAATTTCATAGAATCACCTCCCAACTGCCACTCCTATGTGCAAGCCTATATCCCAGGATCTGCTTTCCGGGAAAACCCAAGCTAAGGGAGTTGGTGTCAAGGTTTGCTAGAGGAGGCAGATGCTCAGAATGAGACTCTGTGACTGGTGATTCACCAATGACCATTATCAGTCTCAAAAGACTCACCTCTAATGGCTGGAAATGAGGCACAGAGGAAGGTGAATTACTGGCTTCTGCACTTTTTACAGTATAAGGGAACGGGAATTATAAAGGTTCTGAGTTAGCAGCTTTAGCTAACTGCAATCATAGGGAAGATTGAGTAAAACTAGGGTTCAAGATTTATTATTTAAAAGGCAGAGCTACAGAAGTCTGACATATCTCTTATGTATAAACCAGGGCTCTGATAGGATAAGTGTGAGTCCCTGAGCTCTAGATAAAAAAAGATCTCGAGCACCTATAATTCTTTGAATTCCCCATGCTAGGACAAGCAGCACCATCCCTATTGCTGAGGACTGCCTCCTTTCAACTGGAGACCATGCGAGGACTTTACCTGAGGCAGGTGCTTCATGTGATAGGACTTGTCCACCTCAAGAGCTGCCACACTTCCACTTACTGCCTACAGAAAAGCTACCCCACAGCTTTGGGAAGGAAATAAAGTGCCTGCTCTGGAAAGAGTGAGGGTACACGCTCAGAGACTTGCAGGACATGTGAGTGTGTGCCAGTGGAAGCCTGGAGAATGGAGAATACATAGGAGAATGGGTCTTCAGGGTTTTAGACCAGGAATACACTGGGGATAGGGAAGAACATATTGACGTCCTATGATGTGGGGGCTTAATGTTCTGGCAAGATCCCCTGAGACTGACCCAAAAATGTGTCTGGAATGCCCCCTTAAGATCAACAGGGCAATGGCCTAAAATAAAGTAGATATATAGAATTGCCTTAGCAGAGTAATGAAGTAGGAGTTAGAAGGTTCTAAGAGATGAGAATGTTAGGATGGCTTTAATGGAGCTGGAGAGCTCACAGCCTGAATGCACTCCCTAGAAGGGTCTAATGACATTCCCTTCATTCGCACAGTAAGAAATGCACAGATAGGGGCTGGATGGTGGTGTGGCAGTAAAACACAATGCTCTGCAAGACTGACCCACATGAGAAGGTTCCAGGTTTGTGTCCAGAGGCTTCCCTGAGTACACCAAGCATGCTAGTGCCCATGACCCAGGGCTGGCTAAAGCTAGGAATGGATCGCGGTATTATGCTTCTATAAGGGATGCTATCTTCCTGTTGCTCTTTATCTCCATTTCTCTTGTTCAGTCATGGAATAAATGAATAAACTTAAAAAGAGGCATAGATGAGAGGAGTACTAGACTTACTAAAAAACTAGGCAATGGTTCTCCCCCATAGGTTGAAATTTCTAACTGCTATGGAACTGAGCTCTTGATTTCAACATCAATATATCTGTGGGGTTGATGGGATTTGGGGATAGTAGAGGCCAAATGGTGGTACTTAATCAGAGACAGGTAAATACAATTGTCCTAATGGCATCAGGCTGGAGAAGCAACCCAGGGGCTCTATCTGCAATAACTAGAATATTTGGGTGTGGAACCAACAGGTGGAGGTAGGATTGGGCCCCTTCAGCAGTCCTCTCAGTGACCCACTTGCAAAATGTGTGAATCGCTTCTTGGCCACCTTTGGGTCTGTATGTGAACCTCCTGGTTCACAGAAAGGGAGAGGCATCTACCAGACACTATAATCAGGGCCCTCTAGACTTGAAGATGCGACAACCAGCTAATCATATGGGTTCCTCATTCCAGTAGACTGCCGAGCAAAGAAAATATCACTGTACAGTTGGGAACTATTGACCCTGATTACAAGGTCTAAAATTATACTACATGATAGAAGCAGAAAGGAGAATATCTGGATACCAGGGAATTCACTAGGGGATTTCTTGCTACTTCTGTGCCCTCTGGTGAATGAAATGGGAAATCTCAGCAAACATGTCCAACAAGTGTTAAAAATAAAAATAAAGGCTCAGCCCTCCAAGGAATGAAGATCTGGGTCAGTGATCAGGTAAGTAAGTTAGACCTGTTTAAATACGGTCTAAGCTTGAAAGAACTCCAGAAGGACCTACAGAGGAGTGTGATGATGAATATCAATTGCAGCCTCAGGACCACCTCAGGACCAATGGCAACACAGGGGCTACAGGTTGTTTCAACAATCCTGCTATTTTACACTTGTCATGGGATTATTGCAATTCTGCTGAAAATCTGATAAAAAGATTTTTATCAAAACCTATGGCAAGCATCATGCTTAATGGTTAAAAAAAAAAAACCTTAAAATAGTCCTTTCAAATTCAGTTTTAAAAAAAGGATTCCTGCTATTTTTTTTAAGTTTATTTATTTCTTCCATGAGAGATAGAGACAGAGACAGTGAGATACAGAGAGATATGTACCCTAAGAGGGTCTCATGCTGTAATTCACTCCCATCTTAGCCTTCCAGGATCCCATTTCCTGGCATGCTCAGGAGAACTTCAGTATAAGTTTATTTTGGTAAAAAAAAAAAAAATTGAAATTCACTCATAGCTTTTTCATAATACACATGTTCTATGAACATTTCGAAGACCCCTCACATTTTCCCAGTAATTAAATAGAGAAGAGATACACTTTCTTTTTGGTAACACATAAAACTTTCTGAGTTTTAGAGTATGAAATAAGTAAGCTCCTGAGGATTCTGTTTTTGGAGTCAGATCTCATACTCCCTTTGGGGACCAGCAACTGCTGCAGTGGTTAAGACATTAGACTCCCATGTGGTGACTGTGGTCCAAGTCCCGGACCCGGCTGCTTAAAGCTCACACTGGGCATGTGTGTGTGCGTGCCCCAAATCCCAAGAGACTAGAAGAGAAGGATTGCTGCATGGCCAGAGGGTAATTTCTCACTTTCTGTCTCTCTCGCAAGTATACAAACCCTATAACAAAATCCCTCTCAAAAAAAGAAAAGAAAAAGCCCCCTCTTATGAGGTGTAATCATACCACAATCTGTCCTCCATTACTACACCCTGTGGGACTTTTAAATATATACTCACATGCATCTGGCCTGTTTTTAAACGTCCAGTGCTAGGATTCAAACCTCATGGTTGGCTATGTGAGATACAGCTCCCTTAACCATCAGGCCATGGAGACAGCCTGAATCTCACAAATTTGCCTCGATTAAAGTAATAAGAATACTTGGCAATGATACAAATTTATAATAAAGAAAGGACTGAGATTTCTAACCACACAGTAAACACCTTGGAGGTATATCTTTTTTTTTTTTTTTAATCTTATTATAAATTTTTTTTCTCATCACAACACACATATGAATTTTCCATCCAAAATACACTGTGCATTGGCTCAATCAAGCACATCAACATACATGTTCTCGGCAGATGATTTCCCAATTCCCGTGTCCTGCATACCTTGCCTTTTGTTTTGCCATCCTAGATTCCCCATCCCCACCCTCTGCCATGTCCCATCTTCCTCCTCCATTGTCCCTAACATTCATGATTGCCCTCAATGCCTTCCGCCCCCCCCATTCAATTGTTCTACCAATGAATTCAATTAGTCCAAGTATATCCACTAGCTAGCACAGCTGACATATCCTTACACATGTATCCAAATCTGATCCTAGGCATAAACCCCAGGGAGTAGAATGAACATACTATAAAGTAGACCCCAGTTGTGTCCATACAACTCTCTTCAGTCATCAAATGTGCATTTTTTTTTTCCAACACCTTGGAGGTATATCTTAACAAAAAGAGAAAGTTTGCTATCCCATAAAGCTTATAAAACAACATATTCTTTAATATAACCTACCTCTTTCAGCTTGATTGACTCTATCTGTTATTAGACTATTTTGTTTCTATATTTTTCCTATTTGATATTTTTAAGACTTAATTTATTCACCCTTTTTAAAAGTTTCTTTCTTTCTTCCATTTGTGCATGCATGAGAGAGCGGAAAAAAAAAAAAAAACGGCACCCACAATAGGTTTTTTTTTTTGTTTTTTTTTTTTTGGGAGGGTTTTTCGCTATAGGGTGCGTGCGCTCGCCAGACAGAGACAGACAGAGAGACAGAAAGCGAGAAATCACCCGCCAGGAGGGATGGTCATGCCGCAATCCCTTCTCCTCCATTCTCCTCTCGGGATCTTGGGCACGCACGCACACGCGCCCGGCGTGAGTTTTAAGCCACCGGGTCCGGGACTCAAACGCGGTAGACTACATGGGAGTCCAGCGACATAGCCATTACGCTAACTACTGGTTCCCCACAATAGGGTTTTTTAATTTTAACTTTTATATTTTTTGAGAGATTTTTACTATGGGGCATGTGTGCTCGCTGGAAAGACAGAGAGAGACAGAAACAAAAAGCGAGAAATCACTCCGCAGCGGTGAATCTTCTCCTCCATTCTCCTCTCGGGATTTTGGGCACTCATGCACGCACACACGCCCAGTGTGAGTTTTAAGCCACCAGATCTGGGACTCAAACCGTGGTCAACTGTATGGGAATCTAGCAATGTAACCATTATGCCACCTGCTGGTTCCCCACAACAAAGTTTTGATGCCATGATCCACCCCAGCCTTCAGTCAGCCCTGGATCATGAGCAAGCATGAGCCCAGCATACTCAGGGAGGTCTCCAGACTTTAACTGAGAACTTTCCACATAAGATGGCCTTGAAGAATATCATGTTTCACTGCTGTGCCATTTAGCAGCCCTGTACCCATGACTCTTGTTTGCCATGGTTGCTTAATCGGTCATTTACCTATTTTGCTCCTTATGCTAAGTCAAAGGTTAAAACAATGCTATTTCAGCCAGTTTCCAAGTCACGCACACAACTTCTTGCTGGGCTTTTGGATTTTTGTGGTAGCACATCAAATTATACTATTAGGATGTCAGGAAATTCATGCTGCATTTCTATGGAAAATGCATCATGACTTTCCCAGTGACCCAATAGAATCTAGATCTAATGGTAGCTCTTTGACAAATAGAGATTACAGTGTAGAAGTTCATTTTGCAGGTCAGTCAACTTTTAGGCAAAAGCAAATTTCGAATTACCAATAGGTTTCCAGTGGTAATATAGAGGGCGTGCTCATGGAGCATATTAAATACATCAGCAGGTAGTAAACACATTCTATAAGACTAAAGCAAGATGTTCAGGGGCCTGGAGGAACAAACCCAGTAGGGAAGTTCACTTAATAACGTGTCCATTCAAGTAAAGTTTATCTGTGTAAAAACACATGCCGGGCGTGAGTTTTAAGTCTCCAGGTCCGGAGACCATAGTTGACTACGTGGGAGTCCGGCGATGTAGCCACTGCACCATCCACTAGTCCCTACAATAAAAATGATTAACATGTTACTAGCTCCAAATACAGATGTATAACTCAAATACCAACAACAAAAAACAATATTGTTCTTATGCAAAGAGCAGTGGGTCCTCTGTCTAAGGGCAGCTGACCTGAATGCCCAAGGGGTCTCCTAGGACTGTTAACTATTATCCCGTAACAACCTACCCTGTTTAAAGCAACACTGCTGCTTTTCCCACTACTTCAAGGTTGATTTTCGTCTATCAGCTTTGGTGCTCTCTCCTCTTAAGTCAAATCTCTAAAGTCTGGGGTGCCTTGGATGTTGGTCCAGGACCTAGTCTCTTCTGCATCTAAAAGTTTATCCCCAAAGTGTTCCCATGCGTCAGTAAATCCATCTAATGATATACTCCAAGTCTGTACCTTGAGTCTTGACTTCTTTCATGAACCCCAATCTCATGTCTCTGGCTGCCTATTCAGTGACCCGAAAGATCTTAAAACAGAATCAGATTACAACACCCCCCAATTTAAAGCCACCCATAGCCTCACTGCACTTACAGCACCATCTGCACTTCTTACCACCGACCCAAACTCCACATGAGTTGGCCTTAATTACCTTCCTGGCATCATTTTGTTGGATTCTGCCCCCTACTCACCATAGTTCAGCTTCCGGGCCCCTTTTTGTTCCTCTCTGCCTGCAACACTCTGGTGGAGCTGGCCCAGCCTCATTCCTTAAGCCTCGGTTTAAATGACACCTTGTCATAGTTTTGTGATTACCTACCACATCCTTATAGCTTTTTAGCAAAATCTGCAATTAGTTCATTTATTGTTTATGTGCAATGGTCTGTACTTCCCTCTAGAAAATAAAGTCCAAGAATGCAGAGTTAGTATTATCGCATAGCATATTTGGTTCATGCTTCAGAAGGACGGCATAAATTTAAGCAAGGCAAAGACCCTGAAAGGCTCTAATGTTTTATTTATTGCTGTGTCCATAGGGCCTGACACAGTGCCAGGTACCTGGTTGTACCAATTGATATTTTTTGATGAAAGGATGAATAAACCAATTGGTACCTGGTTGTACCAATTGATATTTTTTGATGAAAGGATGAATAAACTCTGGGTCTCTCATTTTTAAAGTCTCAAGAGTCTTATGCAGCTCGCAACCTGGTACTATATATAATCTCTTAATAGATATGTGTATTTATACATAGAAACTCAAAATATATTGTTAAAAGAATGACAAATATGATTTTTGTTTTATTTTTAAAATAAGCTTTATTTTGTACTCATTATTTTCATTACATTTTTTTAAAAAAATTTAAACATGGATATGAAGAACATAGGAAAGATATATCACCTATAATCTCACCTTCAAATGGATAATGTCCTAAGTGTATCATTTACTATTTTGTTTCCTTGTCTTTTTTGAAAATTTTCTCTACCCTACACACATATCTAAGTATGAAATTTCAGCTGATTTTATATCATATTCCCCGGAATTGAGGGAAAAACTGCAATATTCTAACAACTGGCAATAACTACGGGATATGTGGAGGACAATTTTGATGCTTTTAGATTTTCTTTACTATCCAAGTAGAATAAGTAATGTCACTTAAAAGATTTGTAATTAATCAATAAAGCATTACCTCTGGAATCTGGAATTCTGTTTTCACATATCACAAACATTTGGCAACTAGATCAGAGGCCTGAATCACTGTAGTTACGTTAACCTATATCTTTCATTCATTCACTCTTCAATCAAATTCTTACTGAGCATCTGCAGACTTGACAATGTTCTAGATGCTGGCAACACAGAATGATAAAAATGCCTATCTTCCCAGTGCTTGATCTAGTCGGAGGACTACAGCTAAATAGAAGAGAGCAGGCAGGTAGTAGGTAGATGATATATAGATTGGCAGGCAGCAGACACGCATTATATGTTCAGTGATGACCAATGCTTTAAAGAAAGACAAGGCAAGGAAAAATGACAGAGGTGGTACAATTTTAATTTTTGTTTGGGGTTTGCAAGAAAGGCCTTCCTGAGACCTCAAAGAGGCCATTTGCAGGAGAAATGTTCTGGTCCGAGGAAACACCTATTGTAAAAGTTCTGAGCTGGAAAAGACTCTGGTTTGATCTGAAAAAGTGTAAGTGCAGTGTGACTGGAAATGTGTAAGCAAGAAAGTGGTAGATTCTATGGTCCCAAGAAGTGTCAGGGTTTGGGAGGCTATTGTAAGGTTATGGATTAAAAAAAAAAAAAAAAGCTACAGGAGGACTTGGAACTTGGGATGATATCAAAAGAGCTCTCTGGCTGCTGTGCTGGGAAAAGATGGAGGGTCAGGAATAAAAGGAGGGAGAAGAGTCAGGAGGGTAAAGCAATGTTCTAGGAGAGAGAAGAAGACTTGGACCAGGGTAGGGAAGTGCAATTGGAAAGAGAGGTCGGGTTTAGGATATATTTTGATGGTAGAGCTAACAACACTTGTAGAGGTGGGGTATGTATGACCATCCCAAAGTCCTAGGCCTGAGCAACTGGAAGGAAGAAGTTGTCATTGACAGACAAGGAGGAGACCATGGGAGTAGGAGGTTTCAGGGGAATATTTAGACTACTCAAGCAAAAAAGTATTTTGTTTGAACAACAAAAATGCTAAAGGCTTAGATATCTCTGAGAGATAATTGTTTGGCTAAAAGGGAGAAAGAAGGTAGGAAGCCGAGTGAATAATGAATGAAGGTAAGTAGGGGATTTAAATGCTAGTACAAATAAGATGAGTATGTTCTAATAGGAGGTATATTTCTTTTAAAAGGGTTTCTAAGCATCCATCAGAGGGATTTGACACTCTCTATCTACCCCTGTGGGATAGCCTCTTCAAACAATCAACTCACCAAGCAATAAAGTACAGTTCTACGAGCTTTAAAGCATGTCCAGCAATAAGACAGTAATTACTGATTTTCCTCCTGAGGAAGTTACTTTCTATTCTCATCGAAGATTTCTCCAGATGTTCATAAAAATGGAAGGCAAGGGGACATAGAAGTCTGCAAATACTGACCAGTTGTCCATTGACAGCCATTGAGAGAACAGTTAGGAGTTATATGTGAAGTCAAGACTTTGGTGATTTTTCGTTAACCTTGCTTAATACATAATAAAGTAATCTCCCTTTCTCCTATTCCCTCTTTAAAAAACAGCAAATAAACATCTTGTTTAACAGGCACTTGGACATACTAGCTTCTAAATGCATGGATGATTTCCAACTGAAGACATTACTAAACTTTCAACCAATAACCTGCATCTACATTAGCCAGGAAGGAACTCTGTGATGAACCTCAGACTCCTCTAATTATCTCTCCTCCCCAGTTTCTCCTAACTTCTGTGAAAGAAAAATATGAGGAACCTTCAAAAATTCCATGGAAAGTGTGTATTATGAACTACACATGGATTTCAATTTTTTTGTGCCAAAATAAACTTGTACTTTAATTCCATTTTTCCACAAACATTTTGAAGTCCCCTCAGATTGAAGTACTCACTGAGTCAGGCAAAATCAATATAGCGTTCACCACCAAGCAGGCTCTTTGTACCAAGCCCCAGTTGCGACCATAGGGAACCCACTAGGTCAGTGATCCTCAGCTTTGGATGAACATCTGATGTTGTAAAGCATTTTTTTAAAAATATTCATGTCATTTTGCATGCTATAAAATATATAGTGATGTATAATAATAAAATATAATTTTTTAAAAAAAGAGAAAAATAGGAGATTTGAAGATATAATAGTAGGAAGGGCAATCGTAGGTACCAGGAAACTGTGTAGGAAAGTGATGATTAGTAAGGGCTGGGTGGGAAAAAAAAACATTTAACAGACACAAGAATGAAACGTTATCTGTTGAGGATGATGTATATGACAATCAAGTCTTTGACTTGATTGACATGCACTGCATGCATGCTTTGAAAAACCATGCTGTGGGTCAACAGGTGGCATAGTGGTTAAGGTGCTGGACTCTCACATGGCCAACTGTGGTTCAAGTCCCAGATCCAACAGCTCGAAACTCACACTGGGAATGTGTGCATGTGTGCTCAAAATCCCAAGAGGAGAATGGAGGAGAGGATTGAAGCACGACCATGCCCCCTGGATGGAGGGAGGATGATTTAACCCTTTCCCTCTCACTCTCTTTCTGTGTGTGTGTGTGTCTCTCGAGTGATTGAACATATCCTATGGGGAAAAAAAAAAGACTTAAAAAAGAAAAAGCAAAACCATGTTGTATGTTATAAAGATGCACAATGACTAAAGGTAAATAAGGAATAATGCAATAAAAATATATACCTTTGCCCCACATGCAGTGCCAGAATTTCAGTTTCATTGGTCTGGAAAGATCATTAGGACTTCTTTTAATGCTTCCACAAGATCATAACGTATACCCAAGACCAAAGCCAACACACTAGAAAAAGCTATGAGCAGAGCTTATTTCTCAAGGAATTTCAACACCAACAGAGAGAGTGTATTCAAAATAATAATAACTGATAATCCAACGGACACACTGTGCTGAATTCAGAGGGTGAGAGCATAGGATTAGACAGAAAATGCAAGCAATGGGAAGATTTATATTTTTTAAAAGTAAAGACTACCTTTATATAACAGTAGTATACTTATCTTTCCCACACAGAATCTTTTCAAATTAATATTCTTTCTACTCCTGTATAACCTGGCTATGCTCCTGCCAAATTCTTCCAGATGCATAAGAAATCAGAATGTCACAGAATGTCGCCCAGAACAGCAACATTGTCTGGATGGCAAGCTCCTTCTACCTATGGATGATGACCCAGAGAAGGAGGAGGTTGAGAACTGTTCTTCTGAAAACAGCAAACCGAGCAACACAAGCTGTTCCCTGAGTGAAGATTCAGCAATTCCATCTTAGAAACCAAAGGTGAACTGAGCTCCCACCAGAGTATCTCAAAAATGTAACAATATTATGCAACAGCAACAGCAATTTCCCTCTAGGTCGTCACGCTCACCCACAAGACACCTTTTACCTGTGTTATACAACTGGCTGCTTTTAAACAACTGTCCTCCTGACACCTCACATCGGGAAATAAGCAATCTTGAAAAGATGCTTATTTTAGATGCTGTCCGACTTAGATTTCTGGGCACCTGTTATGCACACACTTGTCAGGTTCTACATATTTACAAAAGGTAATACATGGGCTTGGTCCTCAAGGCAATTGTGATTTGGTTAACGCAGGGATATACACATGCAAGTGTCAAGTGAGCTACACAGAGGTGTCAGGTGCTCAGAGCAGACCACCAGGGGTAGAAGTCATCCAACGAAAATTAGACCAGATCTTGAAATACAGTCAGGATTTTGGTAAAAGGAAAGATAACCAGCAACAGGGATTACTGTGAGCAAAAGCACTCTTGTAGAAGCTGAGCATGCCCATAGGTAGCAGAGTGTGTGGAGTGTGTGTGTGTGTGAGTGTGTGTGTATGTGGGGAATGGTGTTATATAGCAATGTAGTTCAAACCTGGAAAGGACTCTCAACAGGTGTGCTACTGTCACAATTTGTTAGTAGGAAATATACAGTTTTGCTGTCACTGAGGAAACCTATTTTTTTCTTAGTGACAGAATGCAAGGTGACAGAGTTGTTCAAAAGCATTATAAAGCATATCTAAAACTTCCTATGACCAAGAGAGTGGGCCACAGCGTCACTGTGGAACCAGAGAGAATATTTCCTCTGAAGCACACAGGAGTGTGTGGCCGAGAGCCATCCTCGACCTGCAACATGGCAACAAAGAAAAGCCAAGAAAAGCAAGATGCTGGGGCCAGTTGATGGCCTTAGATTCCCACATGGTTGATCAAGGTTCAAGCCTCAGACTCAACAGCTTGAAAATCATGTTGGGCACCTGTGTGTGCACGCCCAAAATCCCGAGAAGAGAATAGAGGAGAAGCGATTGTGACATGGCCAATCCCTCAAGGGGGGGGGGGAGGTTTCTCATTTTCCCTCTCTATCTGTATGTCTCTCTCTGTCTGTTTCTCTCTGGCCAGTGCACATGCCCAAAGGCAAAATGGTAAGGAAAAAAAAAAGAAAAGAAAAAGGAAAATAGGCTGCCGTGCTATCTGTGGCTGTTTTATGGATGTCCTGAGAGCACTTGCTTCTGTTACAGGGGCTGTGCCGGGATCACTGGCTGTTTTGTGTGATTCTAAGTCTTTTCATCCCTTCAGGCATACAGTTTAAAAAAAAAAAAAAAAAAAAAGGAATATTTCAAAGACTACTGTGAATATTAAAAAAAGAAGAAGAAAAATGTTGAGAATCTCCAGATAGGGAAGTTGGATTGTATCCCATAAGCAACAGGGAGTCAGTGATGGTTTTTTAACAGGAGAGTGATTTTATGGAAAAAACACGGCAGGAAACATAATCTTGCAGTTAAATTCAAGTGAGAGTGGACGGAGGAGAGAGTGCACAAGCAGGAATAAAACTTACTGCAACCATATTAAATTAAAATTTTGTAAAGTAGAAAAATGAGTATGATTTTTTACTTTTCAAAATAAAGTAAAAGTATATTGCCTTCTACCTACAAAACAACAAAAGAGAGGAAATAAGAACTAGTGAACATTGTCCAAAAAGAAATATGGTTTGTATATTTTATGTAGTATTATATCCCCTTTACATATTTTTCCTTTGTTCCAATTCAAAACATTTCAGCTGTGTGACTTTGTCAAATTGTTCAATCTCTGTAATGCTTTTGTGATTTGTAAAACAGAGAAAATGGCTATAATGTCATTTCTTTGAGTCATTGTGAGGATTAAATGAAATAATGCATTTTCATTTCAGATATTTTCCCCTTCAAGATATCTGAAAAACATTTTGTTAGGAGAGCCCAAGCTTTGGATAAGAAAAATACTTACAGTCCAAGGCTGACTTAGAATATGCCCCCCAAATAAGAGGGACATATTTCATGACACACTATGGAAATCCAAAGAGATCTGAAGCAGGGATGTACACATACAAGCATCAAGTTACATCATGTCGGGCACACACGCCCTATAGCAAAAACCTCTCAAAAAAAAAAATAAAAAGAGAATGTACCATCTTCCCTACCAACTTAGATTTCCTACTTCTGTCTCTATGCTATCCATACTCCAACCACTCACACCAGAGCTGGGAGGCGATTTTGTTTTTGTTTTTTTTTGGGGGGGGGAGATGTTTTTGCTATAGGACACATGCACTCTCCAGCGTCCCAAAAAAAAAAAAACCAAAAAAAAAAAAAAAAAAAAACCCCCCCCCCCCGGGGGGGGGGGGGGGATGGCCATGCCACAATCCTTTCTCCTCTATTCTCTTCTTGGGATCTTGGGCACGTATGCACACGGGCCTGGTGTGAGTTTAAGCCACCAGGTCCAATACTCAAACCACGGTTGACTATATGGGGGTCCTGCGACATAGCCATTACGCTAACTGCTGATCCCGAGGCGATTTTCAATTCACCTGTTTTTCCCCTTATTTTCCTGAGGAACTGAGGCCTCCCAACAGCCTGCAAGGAACTGAATCCGACCAATGACCGTACGAGTGAGTTAATAAGAGAATCCTTTCCAGGGTGAATCTTGAGGTGACTGCAGCCTTGTGAGCTGCTCAGAGCAAAAGGACCCAGTAAAAGCATGCCTGTTTGCTGTCCCACAGAAACCGTGAGTTTATAAATGTTTTCAGCTCTTAAGTTTAGGGAGTCATTTGTTAAGCAGCAATAGATAATTAATAGTCACATTTGCTGGACACTCAATTTTTAAAATTGATATAATAATTTTTCCCCATTTCTAATTTCTCTTCAAAAGCTAGAATGAGTAATTTATTCATTTGACAAGGATTTGATAAGAAACATCTACATATAAGGCACTCAACAAAGTACTGGAGGAGGGTAAGAAGCTGAAGAAGACTGAATGCTTGCTTTCAAGGCATTTATAGTCTGAGGAGCAAGGTGTTGTCAGGAAGAATAACTACAGAGTGGGGAGACTTTTGAAGAGAAAGTAAGAAGATGCTAAAAGAGAGTACAATTTATTGGAGACATTTAATAAAAAACAAGAAGATAAAAAGAAAGAGAGGAAGAAAGGAAAAAAGAACTAACAGGTTGTCACGGGAGAAATACTGACCAAGACCCATGGGAAGGCAGAAGAGAGAGGATGACCGTGGAAGAATGCCTGTGGGAGAATCAGAAATCTTCTCAAGGGATATGCATTTGACAGGATTGTGATACTCGGTAGGAATTTTAACCTGAGGTATTGTGGGAAATGGCATGACAGGGAAAGGAAACAGTTCAAAAACAAACAAAAAAGGAGACCAGAACATATCTATATTAACAAATAAAAACTGACAGATCGCATACATGATGGTGGTCCCATAATGCTAAAGTAGAGCTGAAAAATTCCTGTTACCTACTGACATCACAGCCATTGGTAAAGTCGTAGCACAATGCACTGTTCACATAATGTGCTGTTTACAGTACGTACTACTTAACTATGAAAATAAATGACTATGTTGGTGATTTATGTATTTAGCACAGTATACTTTTTATCATGATTTTAGAGTGTACACCTACTTATAAGGAAAAAAAAGTTTACTGAAGTATGCTCTATTAAGCCGACAGCAGCTTCATACATCTCGTGCTTACCTCTTCTCTTGATAGCATCATTTTCTCTTGTGCTTGATTTAATCTCATGTTCTTTTGTTTATCATGGCCTTTCCGGTGGGACAAGATGTGGATTTGGAAGACAGTCATATTGATGACCCTGACCTGTGTAGGTTTAGGATAAGATATGCGTCTGTGTCTCAACTTTTAACAACAACAAAAAAAAAATTTCAAAATTAAAATATAAATTAAAAAAATTTAAAATAAAATAAGGATATAAGAAAGAAAAATATTTTACCACTGTGTGATGTATTTGTGCTTTCAACTAAAGATTATTATGAAAGAGTCAAAAATGTTTCAAATAAGAGGCTTGTAAAATTCAAATATTACAGTAAGTTGATCATTTATCACTAAAGAAAGAAAACGTGTATTTTATACATTTAATTTAGTCTAAGTAAGATAGTGTTTATGAAGTCTACATTAGTGTTCAGTACTGTCCTAGGCTTTCACATCCACTCATCAGTCACTCACCCAGAGCAAGTTCCAGTCCTGAACTTCATTCATGTAAAGGTATATCATTTTTAAATCTCTTGTAGCATATTCTTACCATACTTTTCCTATGTTTACACTCACAGATACTTAGCTTTGTGTTACAGTGGTCTGCAGTACTCAGTACGGTAACATGCTGTGCAGGTCTGTGGCCTGGAGCAACAGGCTCTGGCATACAGCCTACGTGTGTAGTAGGCTGTACCAAGTAGGTTTGTTAAGTATACTCTGTAACGCTTGTGCACTGATGGGGTCACCCAATGACACATCTTACAGAATATATCCTCATCTCTAAGCATTGTATGGTTGTGGGTAAATATAAACTACTTGTATCCCCATACCTGGGTCTCAAAAAAAAAAAAAAAAAAAAAAGAGTGGAAAGCAACTGTAGATACCAGAGACAGTCTGGGAGGAGGGTGGAAAATGGGGGAACATATATATATATACGAAACAAGAAATGGAAAATTATTTGTTGATGATAACATGCATGATTAAGCCACTATACAGCATATTCTGGATGGGAAATTGCATTTTGTATGCTGTAATGATACTCAGTGAATGAATGTAAAATAAATTAAAAACAAACAAACAATAACTCCAGTAGTCACTGGAACACCACTTGTAATGAGTAAGGGGAAGTGTGAGAGAGAGAACAACCCCATGTCTCAGGCCACTCCCAGAGCCTTTGAAGTGGCCCACATAAGTGAGAGACCCTGGAGCCCCTTCTTGATTCGCTTCAGGGTACATCAGCCTCTTGTAATGGTCAGGAGAGTCTCTTTTCTTATTATTTTCCTTGGATACAGGTTTGCAGGCTGAACAGAGCAAGAAATGGGTCTTGTCATCACAGCAATCTCTATGTATAATTAACTGAATTCTCCAATTCAGGTAATTATATAGGTCTAATAAGGAAGTAGGTTTATGGAACAGGTATTATATTGCTCAGAATTTCTGTGAGGATAAAATTAGAAGGTCTGTTAGAAAGTGCTTTACAAACTCTACTGCAACTTATACAATGTAAATTACATGAAAAATAGGAATTTCAAACAGGAAGCTGACAAGTGAAGATGTGCTATGCTTGTGGAAAATCGCTCCGTGAAGAGCAGGGCTGAGACTCAAACCCAGGATTCCTACTGCTAGGAAAGTAGCATTTCAGAGTCAGAAGCCAGGCTCTGGGTTCAAAACTCAAATTTGAACTTTTAACTATATTTCTCAAACAAGTCCTTTCATTACTCTGAGCCTTGGTTTCCTCACCCATAAAGTAGAAACTATAAAATCTACTTTACAGTATTGTTGAAAGGATTGAAAGACAGATGTAAATGCTTGCTATAGAGCTCGGCACATAGCAAATGTTCAACAGATGGAAGTCGTTACGATCATTACTATTGTGCCTTTTTTTATTCAACCAGATGGCAACCAATTCTAGTGGCTTCTTGGTCTTAGTTTCTGGTAGCCAGTAGTGCTTAGACAGTGTTAAAAACAGGCAGGACTCATCTTCAGCTTGTTCTCATACCCACTTCAAAGTGTTTATTCCTCCAAATTTTACCTCTGTGCCAGCATCTCATATTCAAGTATCTCAAGCATCCTGTCCTTCCTCCTCCTCTTCGATCTAAATTTCAACTGTATCTCCTTCCTGCGGAACCCTGCGTTCTCCTGTCCAAAGGTACCTAAGGTCTTGAGGACTGCAATTAGTATGTTACCCTGCCCTCTGCACCAAATACCTTCATCTTAATAGGAGACCTCTCCGCATACACTCTGTGTGCTAAATCACAAGGTTTGCACTGCCTCCTATGAATCATCTCTATCACTCCACCTGTGAAAAACTACAGGATATGGAAAACCAGGAGATCAGATCAGGATTTGCATAATTTCAGGGGAGAATGAGGAGTAAAATTGATTTTCATAATCTGGTCTTGAAGAGCTCATGGCTAACAAGGAAAAAGGATTGGGGCCATCAGAGGAAAAAACTAATGAAAAGATTCCCCAAAGAGATGCAGAAATAAGTTAGCACATTAGGTAAATATGAGGGCACACTAAAGAAGCTTATCTCCAAAGAGAATATACAAATGGCAAATAAGCACGTGAAGAGATGGTTAGCATCACTAATCATTAGGGAAATGGATATCAAAACCTCAATGAGAGATCACCTCACATCCACCAGGTTGGCCACTTCAAAAGAACAAAAACCAACAAGTACTGGTAAGGATATGAGAATTTAGAACTCTTCTGTTGCTGATGAGAATGTTAAATAGTACAGCCATACAGAAAATAGTATGAAGTTCCTCAAAAAAATTAAAAATAAATTACCATATAATCCAGCAATCCCACTCCGGATATATATCCAAAAGAATTGAAAGTAGAATCTCAAAGAGATTTTGGCACATCCATATTCATCACAGAATTTTTCACGATAGTCAAGAGGTAGAAGCAAACTAAATTTCCATTGACAAATGAATGGATAAAGAAATTGTGGCACATACACAGTGGAATATTATGCTACCTTGAAAATGAAGAAAGCCATATCACATCCATGTTCATGCAACGGATGAATCTCCAGAGTATCATCCTAAGTGAAATAAACCAGTTCTAAAGGGACACATACATGTGATTCCAGGCATATGAAGTATCTAAAGTAGTTAAAAGTATAGAAACAGAATGTAGAGAAGTTAATACCAATGACTGAAGGGAGAGGGAGAGAAAATTAGTGTTTGGTAGGTGTAGAGTTTCAGTGTTAGAAGATGAAAAATTGTTAAAATTTATTGTGCAACAATATGAATATACTTAACAATCTCAAACTATACACATGAAATGCTTACTATCGTAATTTAATGTTATGTAGTTTGGTTTTCTTTTTTTTTTGGACATAATAATAAAAAGGTAGGAAAGGAAAAAATAATTGGGGACTTCAAGACATTCATGGAAAAGTAGAATTACAGTGCAAGTTTGTTTGGGTGCAAATTTTTTTTAAATCCATGCATAGTTTTTTCATATGTATTTCCGTTAGTATGTTGAAGATCCCTCAACAACCAGGTCTCTCTAGCAAGGAGAGAAAAAAGTTAGGGAAGACAGTCACCTGAGATATACCCTCCAGGGCATGAAACACGCATCTGCAGGGTAGGGGCCTGATCCAAGTCTTGAGGGACTGGATTCTGACTTTCAGATTTTTAAATGTGATACTAAAGAAGGTTCTCTAATAGTATAGTGAATTCGCTAAATTCTTTTAAAATATCCTTTTTTTCCCTTGAAGGTAACAGGTTAAAAACTGCTTTCTTGTTTATAATAACAGATATATTAAGTATAGATTATTGATATTTTATTTAAAGTAATGTATATTTGTAGATTAGAGAAAAATAACAAGAGAAATAAAATCAAAGCCATTGATAATCTCTCTATCAAAGGATAATTTCCAAAGACTTTTCTGGTACGTAGTTTTTCTTTCTGATCTCTATTACATACATATATAAAATATTTTATAAATTAATATTTATTTACATAAACACAAAATATACACACAATTGAAATAGTTGAGTTTATCCTATATATAAAATATTGTGCTAATTTTTGTCATGTTACATAATCTTTATAAACTTAATTGTAATGATTGTTAAATATATAGATGTACTCTAATTTACGAAACTATTTCCATACTGCTAAACATTTAGTTATTTATATTATCATGAGTTATTATAAATAACATTATTCTATCATCTGTCCATGTATGTCACTGTAATTCCTGTTATATCCTTTGATGAATTGTCAGAAGTAGAATTAATGGGTCAAACTAGATATTTTGAAGGCCCTTACTATAAACTATCATTTTCTTTCCATCAAGTTTATGGAAATTCATCATCTCACCAAAAATCTCAAGATGTTTATCTTGTCACACTAACTATGCAATGACTATTATTTTGAAAACAAGAAAGAAGATGTGTTCTAAAATCAAGGAAGTTTTGTAGCTTCTTAGCCAAATCACTTCAGTATCCATTTCCCCTGAGTCAGCCAAGAAAATATTATAAGTAACATCAAATGCAATGAATAAACATTAATGTTGTAATTCTTATTTATTATTTTAGGGTTCCCCCCTGTCCCGACCCAGGGGACAGTTGAACAGGTTTCCTGAGGGAAGGAGTGAGAGACAGGACGAACGATGCAGTGTTACGACTCTTCAGGTCATCCGGAGATGATGCAGTGTTACAACTCTTCAGGCTCTTCAGGGTCATCTGGAGAAGATGTGGTGTTACAACTCTTCAGGGTCTTCAGGGTCATCTGGCGATTGTCGGACAGGGATCATGGTTATATACATGTTGGTGGCTGTGATTGGTTGTAAAAGGTGGGTTATGATTAGTTGTAAAAGGTGGGTTATGATTGGTTGCTTTGTGGGCCACTCATGAGGTGCCGGATATGCAAATCTGAGGGATTCTAGTGGGCAATCAGAGTATGATTTTGAAGGTGAGGTTTTGAAGGGAAGCCGATCATGACTTTTGGCATTGTGTAATTGTTGGCTCTCTGAGTGCTGGTGCACCGCCCCCCCCCCCCCCCCCCCCCCGACACACACACACACAGGGTGTGTGCACTCACCAGAGAAAAAAACAGAGAGAGGAAAGTGAGAAATCATCCCCCAGGGGAGATGGCCATGCCACAATCCCTTCTTCATTCTACTCTTGGGATTTGGGGCACGTCAACACACATGAGCTCAGCAGGATTTTCAAGCCTCCAGTCCGGGACTCCAATTGTAGTTTGCCATATGGGACTCAAGCACCTTAACCACTATGCCACCTGCTGGCCCTGATGTAATTTTAAGTGATCTTTGGTTATCAACTCTTTAGACAGGGAATCAATCAGGGTTCTAGCAGGAACTAGGCTGCCCTCTAGAAGAGAGAGTCAGAGTATTGTTAAGTGATTACTTACAAAGAGATGAAGTAGAATCAAGACTTGCAGGAGGACAGTGGGACAACAAGACAGAGCTATTATCGCCTCTAGACTTGAAGGGGAAGATGGAGGGAGACGGCACTGGAGAGAGTAGAGAGTGCCTGACAGGAGGAGTAACCCTACAGGTCGCAGGCAATAGAAGGGTGCCCTGACCACTCTCCTCCAGCCTTTCTCATCAATCTCTTTTGTTAAACAAGCATAGCTTGATTTCAGGGACAGAGCAAGGAAGATGACTGTTATGGGTTCAATGTTTGTGCCTTTCCCCCACCATCCATATGTTGAAGTCCTAACTCCCAACACGATGGTATTTGGAGGTAGGCTTTTGAAAGATGGCTTGGTTTAGATGAGGTCATGAGAGTGGAGCCCCTAGGATGGGATTAACGTCATTGTAAGAAGGAAAAAGACCAGAACCTTCTTCCTCCTGTCATGTGTGGATACAGACAAAAGTGCCTTCACAAGACAGGAGGAGAGCTCTTACCAGACGTCAAATTTACTGGCACCTTGATCTTGGACTTCCCAGACTTCTTAACAACGAGAAACTAAAGCAAGTGCTTAAGCAGAGTCTATCTTATTTTGCTATAGCAGCCCAAGCTGACTGAGACACTGGTAGATACAGTCAGGCAGCACAGAGTCTGGGGACCAAGAGGGAGAGTCAGAGGGTAGCATGAATCTGGAGGGGCAGACAGAAACCATATAGCACAGACAACTCAGAGAAGCAGGATCACAACACAGGAGCAGTCTATGCTTCACAAACCACCGTGGTAAATAGTCCATCCTGTGTTGTTATTTTCTGTGGTATTATCAAACAGCAAGTGGGCATATTACCATGTAATCATTTCCCTTTATTTCAATAATTTAAAGAGTGAAAACCTTGGGGCCTTTTGGTCCCCAAGAGACCAGAGTATATTTGCGGGTCCAATAACATGTTTGCAAAACAGAAGAAATATTAACTATATCTTTATATTACCCAGGCAACAGATGCATTCTAATAAGCAATGTGTGAAAAGCCCTACTGTGATTGAATTTATTTTTTCAGAGAAATGCAGGAAATAGTCATGAATGTTTCATTAAAGTGCTTTCTAATCATAAATGTATATCCATGTCTTAACAAGTACATGTTTTTAGCACTGCAACTTTCCAAGCCAGCAAACAACTCTGCAAAATTGTCTTTAATCCCCCATGAATGACTCAGGAGTCCTACTGAGGCTTTATCACATGTTATTTAGTAAATTCATGAGTTCACAAACCCAGAGATGTGGAAAACCATAGCAACCAGGGGAAGAAAGGCTGGAGAGGTGACCAGGTTTACAAGACAACACTAGGAGGGCTATACAGCCTTCTGAGCGATGAGGCCTGATTCCTCACAGCCCACCGCTTGGACTTGACCTTGCCTTAGTCATGCCTCTCTCCTCTGCAGAGTCATTACAAGAACTATCAGTGGAATGGATTTACAAAGGTAACTGTTTAACTACAAGTCCCCTGCTTTCAAGCAAATTAAGAACATTTTACATATGACCATTAAGATCCAGAGACGTCAAGGGCTTGTTCAAGGTCACAGAACTAATAAATAGGGACCAGTGGTCAGCGTAATGGCTATGTCGCTGGACTCCCATGTAGTCAACCGCGGTTCAAGTCCCAGACCCAGTGGCTTGAACTCACTCTGGGCACATGTGCCTGAGTGCCCAAGATCCCAAGAGGAGAATGGAGAAGGGATTGCAGCATGGCCATCCCCCTGGGGGTGATTTCTCACTTTTGGTCTCTCTGTCTCTCTCTGTCTTTCTGGAGAGCACACGTGCCCTATAACAAAGATCTCTCAAAAAAAATTTTTAAAAAAGAACTAATAGTAGAAAAAGAATATGCAGTATGAATGAACTTAGAGATCTAATGTACAACATGAGGATGATAGTTAATAAAACTGTATTGTGGTTGGGACACATAAGTAGTTCAATAAGTAGATTTTAGCTGCTCTTGTCACAAAAATTGTAACTAGGAGAAGGGAACCCAAATTCCTTATACATCTCTATAATAATAAACATGCTGTGATGACCACCGAAAATAGCTGAAATTGGTCTATAGTATTATATTAACTGATAAGGAAATTTCACATTTCTTTGCAAATTACCCTTCAGAAAACATGGTAAAATATTTCAGGTATTTTTTATGGCAGAATAGCCAACAAAAACCTGGATACTTTTATTTTTCTCAAGTCCTCATAATTATTAGAGAATTTTTTTCATGTAGCTAATGAACATGAGAGCAAGTATGCATTGAACAATATTGATTAAGCAGACAAAAATCACATATGTATAAAGAAGAACAAGTACACAAATCCTCTACTTAGAGCTAATAAAAGCATGACTGATATAACGCTTACTGCCACTTTGTTGTTGTCGCTGTCATAGTCATCATCATCATCATCTAATTTCAAGGCAATCTCTCTGGAGACAGATAGAACTCTCAAATTCTTTCACGGTCCCTAATGAGTTTTCTTCAATCCTATCCTTAGTTTAACATGTTCTGGAATATTAAATAATGTTTGTCAAGAACCATCCCCGCTAAATAAGTCTGCTATTTCATTCTTTTGTGAACATCAATATAGACTTCTCAGGCCTTGCACCCCTCAAGAGAGCTGAGTCAGAATTCCAGGATGACACCCAGGCACCAGTATATTGTAAAAGCTCCCCAGGTGATTCCGATGAATCAAAACACAGATTCCTGGGCTCCGTACCAGCATGACTGACTCAGAAGCTCTGGGCTTTCTAGACCTAGGAGATCTTTATTGCAAAAGAGCTCCCTGGGTGATTCTGATGCATACCAAAAGGTGAGGAATTGACAGGCATAAATCTATCCATAACATCAAGGGGATTCATTGTAGCAACAACTTGTGTTAAATTGATATTTGAATACAGAACCCCGTTATGGCCACAGCTAATCTCTCATCGACTTTCTAATTTGGATAAATGTTAAATTTGTTCCTCAGGGTAGCCATGGAATATATTTAAATATCCTAGGGAGGTTGCATGCACAACTCTCATCTTTTCATATATTCATAAATCACCTTTATGAACACTACCTTCATACCGAATAATAAAAATATGCACATTAAACAAGAACACAGGGACCAGCAGGTGGCGTGGTGGTAAGGTGCTGGACATTCTCACATGGCTGACCATGGTTCAATTCCTGGACCTGGTGGCTTGCTTTCTCACTTTCTCTCTACTGCCACTTTGTTGTTGTCGCTGTCATAGTCATCATCATCATCATCTAATTTCAAGGCAATCTCTCTGGAGACAGATAGAACTCTCAAATTCTTTCACGGTCCCTAATGAGTTTTCTTCAATCCTATCCTTAGTTTAACATGTTCTGGAATATTAAATAATGTTTGTCAAGAACCATCCCCGCTAAATAAGTCTGCTATTTCATTCTTTTGTGAACATCAATATAGACTTCTCAGGCCTTGCACCCCTCAAGAGAGCTGAGTCAGAATTCCAGGATGACACCCAGGCACCAGTATATTGTAAAAGCTCCCCAGGTGATTCCGATGAATCAAAACACAGATTCCTGGGCTCCGTACCAGCATGACTGACTCAGAAGCTCTGGGCTTTCTAGACCTAGGAGATCTTTATTGCAAAAGAGCTCCCTGGGTGATTCTGATGCATACCAAAAGGTGAGGAATTGACAGGCATAAATCTATCCATAACATCAAGGGGATTCATTGTAGCAACAACTTGTGTTAAATTGATATTTGAATACAGAACCCCGTTATGGCCACAGCTAATCTCTCATCGACTTTCTAATTTGGATAAATGTTAAATTTGTTCCTCAGGGTAGCCATGGAATATATTTAAATATCCTAGGGAGGTTGCATGCACAACTCTCATCTTTTCATATATTCATAAATCACCTTTATGAACACTACCTTCATACCGAATAATAAAAATATGCACATTAAACAAGAACACAGGGACCAGCAGGTGGCGTGGTGGTAAGGTGCTGGACATTCTCACATGGCTGACCATGGTTCAATTCCTGGACCTGGTGGCTTGCTTTCTCACTTTCTCTCTCTCTGGTCAAATAAAATAAATAAATGAATAAGTAAAATCAAAAATAAATAGTTCTTTAAAAAAAGGAACACAAACCAAGCAACTTCCTCAGTTTGAAAAAAAGTGCTTAAATTTACTGTATCTTTTTGTTTCTTCTCTTCTCTCTCTCTTTTCTTTTTTTTTTTAGAGAGAGAGATTTTTGCTATAGAGCATGTGTGCTCACCAGAGACAAAGAGAGAGAGAAAGTGAAAACTAACTAACTCCTCAGAGAGGAGAGCCATGCCACAATCCCTTCTCCATTTTCCTCTTGGGATTTTAGGCACATGCTCCCAGCATGAATATGAATTGCAAGCCACCCAGTCTGGGGCTTGAACCAAGGTCAGACGTGGGAGTCCAGCACCTTAGCCACTACACTGCCTACTGACCTCTCCTCTTTTCATATATTAAAATAAATGTGAATCTATTTGCAAAATCTTGTGCTAGATTAAGCAAAACATAAAAGAAATAACACTCATCATTAAAAGTCTATAAATTAAAATAACATCAGAGGCAAACTCCAAATAGCATCTCAGACAAGAATGACCTGGCATTACAAGAAACACTTTGCTGGAGAGCAAGTCGTCACACTTGACACCTTAAAACTTCAGAGTACAAATGTCAATACCGAAAGGACTGAGTTGGTAAAAATTGAGAACAGCAGGTCCTGAGAAGTAAAAATCTGTTTTGAACAAAACAAACTAAAGGTCTTCCACTTCACTGAATAACCGCAGCACATTTGGTGTGTTTCGTTGTTTTTTTTGTTTGTTTTTTTTTTTTCCTCTTCCCTCTTCAGATTCATTCTGTACTTGTTTTGTAAGTTTTACCAGGGACTTACAAAAATGTCACAAATTACAGATTGCAAATAGGGTAAAATCAGAGGGAGGTCCAAAATGGCAATCATGTATCCCTCAGTTTTGGTTTTTAATTTATGAATTTTACATTCATTCACTGCATAACATTGCAGCATACAAAATGAGTTTTCCCATCTAGAATGCACCATATATCGGCTCAGTCAAAGACACTGCCATACATGTTACCTTCAACAAATAATTTTCCATTTCTAGTTTCTCATACATTTTACTTCTCTCTTTTGTTCCTCCTTGATCCTCTACCTCTCTCCCTCTGCCATTTCTCATCCTCCTCCCACACTGTCTCTGTTATCCACAGTTGCTGTCCATGTTTCTTTTCTCCACACTTTATTGATTCACAAAAGACCTTAAACGAAATACTTTCAATAGTAAGCACAGTTGTTATAAACATATCTATGAACACATGTCTGACTTTTGGCATAAAGTAGAATGAGTGAGTAGAGTGACCATACTATAAAGTAGCACCTAACTGAGGCTAGATAGCTTACTACGGTCATTAAATAGGTTTTGTTTTGTTTTGTTTTTGAGAGGTTTTTGCTATAGGGCGCGTTTACTCGCCAGAAAGAGAGAGAGAGACAGAGAGACAGAAAGTGAGAAATCATCACCCCCAGAGGGGGATGGCCACACCGCAATCCCTTCTCCTCCTTTCTCCTCTCGGGATCTTGGGCATGCACGCACATGTACCTGGTGTGAATTTAAGCCACCAGGTCCGAGACTCGAACCACGGTCGACTACATGGGAGTCCAGCGACATAGCCATTATGCTAACTGCTGGTCCAAATAGGTATGTTTTTAAATTTAGTTTTTTCTTTTTATGTATTTATTTTTATATAAAGGCAAACATGCTTTTAGCCTACAAAGTAAAATGATGACAAATTGCAATGTATCACTTGAACTGGTCCTTAATCTCTGCTACAATAAAGGAATGCAGGACATTAGAACAAGAGTTAGGAAGGACAGTGATGTAACGAAACCATCATTCTGTTCATGGAAAGTCCTAAAACGGTCATCTCCAATTGAAATTAGGGGAAAAAATGCTTCTTGTCCAGCCAAACTGGACTGTCAGTATAACAAACTGCCTTTTGAATAGCCAAATATTAATACAATAGTTAAAATGTTTACAGACCAACACAAAAATTGCTCTTTGCTTCGGGAACTTGAAAACAGAACCAGTGTATTCACTGTGCCCATAGAACAACCCATGCTTGGAGAAAAGGGCCCATGCCATCTTCTGATGCCTTAATCAGATCATTCTTCCTCCTTAAAGATTGATTTACTGGGAACCAGAAGTTAGCGTAATGGCTATGTCGCTGGACTCCCACGTAGTCGACAGCGGTTCGCGTCCCGGACCCGGTGGCTTAAAACTCATGCTGGGTGCGTGTGCGTGCGTGCCCAAGATCCCAAGAGGAGAATGGAGGAGAAGGGATTGCAGCATGACCATCCCTCCTGGGAGGTGATTTCTCGCTTTCTGTCTCTAATGTCTCTCTCTGTCTGTCTGGCGAGCGCACGCACCCTATAGTGAAAAATCTCTCCAAAAAAAAAAAAAGATTGATTTACTTAAACCACAAAGTTTAGGTAGGTCTTCTAAGATGCCTCCAGGTAGTCCTTATAGTTCACAAGCATGATGAGCCACATTAAGTGGCTTTTCTCTCAAGTCAGATAAAATAATAGATGAGGAATATAATTAGAATTCATTCCTAGTGAAAAAGTTTACATAAACCAACTGTTTCTCTCCCAACCCCCAAGCCTTCTCATCACTCCTATAAAAAAGCAAATGACTGATTTGCATTTCACACCTTCTCCCTTCTTTTGCTCTGCCTCATTGTCTGTCAGTGGAATAATACTGAAAATATGACTGACGAGACAGAGAAAGAGGAGCAAAAAGATTCAGTATTATTTCTGTCATGCAATTATCTACCTAGACTCAAGTGTTACTTGGAGGGACATGACCCCTGCCCAGTCTCCACTACTAGCAACATCTTAAAGTCCTGGAGGATACTCCAAATGTAACATGCTTACCCCAAGTGTGACATGGTTACCGCAAATGTGACATGCTTAAAACTTCATTTACACTGATCACCCAAGTATACCTCCCCCTTCTAAGCTCCCTAGTCTGTCACAATTATAGTCATTCTACTGAGGAGTTACCCTTGGCTCCTCTTATCCCTGCATGAAACTAATCTCCAAGAAATTTGAACTTTTTCTTCCCTCAGTGTTTCGGAAAATTTCTTTATTTCCATATTTATTGTTTTAGCTGAGAGAGTATGCTCATTCTTTAATGAGCATAAATTTCCTAAGAAAACATGTTTGGAAGACTTTCCAAAAAACAGAACAATCTGCATCAAGATTAGGTATATGAGAGTTTGGCATACTAAAAACTACTGATGACCTGATATTGTTGCAGTCTGCAGTGGTGAGAGAGGAGATGGGAACTGGTTCTAGCAGGAAGGATTTTAGATCTCCCAATGAGAAGCTTCAACTTTTTCTAGCGGGCCAGTGACGGCAGACTTCAGTAATTGGGTTGTAAGAACAGTCATGACCTTTTTTTCTATACAAAAATGCATCATGACTTTTCCAACAACCCAGTATAGGCCACCTATATGAAGAGTCTTCAGAAAGTCCATTGAAAATGTGTATTATGAAAAACAAAAACTATACATGAGTTTTAAAATTTTTGCACTGAAATAAACTTGTACTTTAATTCCATTTTTTCTCATAAACTTAAATTCCCTCATATTTTTCTTATGTGTTTAGTAATTTTTGTTTTTTTTTTTAAGGACTTGACATATTTTTCCAAACTAATCAATTTGTTTAACATTAAAATTTTATTTACTACTTAAACATTTTTTTTTGTTTTTTCAGGAGGATTTTTGCTGTAGGGGGTGTGTGTTTGCCAGAGACACAGAGAAAAACAGAAAGAGAGAGGGTGAAAAATCACTCCCCAGGGGTTGGCTATGCTTCAAACCTTTCTTTTCCATTCTCCTCTAGGGATTTTGGGCATGCACACACATACACACACACACACACACACACACACACACACACACACAGAGCATGAGTTTCAAGCATCCCAGTCTGGAACTCAAACCACAGTCAGCCACATAGGAGTCCAGCACATTAACCATTATCCCACTTGCTTGCCCCAATACTTAAACATTTTGTTAGGGAAAATTTTCAAACATAGACAATAGTATAATAAATCAACATGTACACAACCAAAAAGACAATCAACCCATGGTCAATCTTGTTTCCTCGATACCTTTGTAAGTACCACCACATCTGCAAACACACGCACATAAACACACCACCACTAAGTTACATTAAGCAAATCACAGGCCCTATGTCTTTTTATCCATATACACACATGCATCTCTAAGCAATGACTTTTTCTTAATGTTAACTATACAGTGATCTCCACTTAAGAAAACTAACAATAATTCTAATCATCTAATGTCCTAATCATCTCATGTCCAGAGCATTCATTACAATATTGTCACAGCCATATAAGAAGAACTGAAATAATTTCCATACATTTAAAAAAGAAAATGTTATTAAAACTGTAGTATGACATGCTGGTATTTGGAACACTTAACTGTAGGCCTGTTCTCCTTATTAAAAATGGAGCTTAGTCGGGAACCAGCAGTTAGCGTAATAGCTATGTCGCTGGACTCCCACGTAGTCAACCGCAGTTCGCGGCCCGGACCCAGTGGCTTAAAACTCACGTTGGGCGCGTGTGCGTGCGTGCCCAAGATCCCGAGAGGAGAATGGAGGAGAAGGGATTGCAGCGTGACCACCCCCCCCGAGGGGTGATTTCTCGCTTTCTGTCTCTATGTCTCTGTCTGGTGAGTGCACACGCCCTA
>NW_006159602.1:2854119-2860150 GCF_000334495.1 Tupaia belangeri chinensis | reverse complement strand
AAAAAAAAAAAAAACTCTCAAAAAAAAAAAAAAAAAATGGAGCTTAGTAATTGTTAGATATAGGGGCCGGCAAGTGGTGTGGTGGGTTAAGGTGCTAGACTCCCACATGGTTGACAACAGTTCAAGTCCTAGACCTGGTAGCTCGCTTTCTCACTTTCTCACTTTCTCTCTCTCTCTCTCTCTCTCCCTCCCTCCCTCCCTCCCTCCCTCCCTAGTGAGTGTGTGTGCCTTGCAGCAAAATTTTTAAATAATAATAATAATAATAATGGTAAGTTAAATAATTCTAAAAAAATTTTTTTAAAGAAATTGTTAGATACATACCAGTCTTATACTTACCCTTCTTCATTGTTAAAAGTAAAACAATTGAAAGGGAATTTCTAAAAGAATGCATTTGTCACCATACCATTTAATATTATTTAAAGCCATGCTGTATACCACCTAACTCATCTTGCATTTAATCAGGAATTTTTGCACCACACTTCAGAAGACACTACTGTAGGGAATAAGGAGCCATTCAAGAGTTTTAGTCTTTGTAGAACTTAAGATTCAGAAGAATTGTTCTAGTAGCAATAAGGATAGAAGGGAGGTACGGTGGAGGAATGGACAACTTTTTACTGTGTCTCACAACTTACTGAACTACCCCATTATTTCTTTAGAGTTTCGACTCAGATAGGTTCTGCTAACATTCTAACAGGGGAGCATGCATACTCACATACCCTTGACCAAGAACAGACCTCCCTTATTGAGAAGGTTGTTTGCTTTGACTGATGTCACACCTTCTGGTGGGGGGGGATGCACATGGATGTAGGGAGAAAGTGGGTCACAGCCTAGCCAATCAGCCTAATGAAACGTGACTGACGTCACAGTCAGAAAGCTCTCACATCCCACATCATCGTTTCTTGAACTTTGGCTGACACCAAAGCTACCCCCATCTCCAAAGGCAGTCTACCCTAGAAGAGGCTTCAATGCCAGGCCCTGGAGCCTCCTTCCTCATAGATACTCTCTTCCGTAAATAAATTACCAAGCTTAGAAGAAATGCCGAAATATGACACTTTCCAGAATATTTCTCACCTCCTGCCCCATACATAAACACTCAAATATCTTCCACGGCTACCCTTTCACACAGAGAAAACTTCACATTCTTTGATATGCTTTTTACTTTTTAGTTGCCCTTTTTTTGTCATATCCTCTAACTATAGCTTGAACATGAGTTCCTATGTTTTAACACTGATTCAGTAAGTAATCAGTTCTTTATATGAGTAACTACTGTGCTTAAAGTCAGTGACACCAAGGTAACTAAAACAAATTTTATGTCCTTAGCACCACACAGGCCAGTGGGAGAAACAAACAAAGAAACAAAAGGATACAAAGCCATGTTTAAACAGAAGTTCTGTGAGATCAGATGAAGAAAGAACCCATTCTCCCTGGGCAGGTTCAAGTGAGAGTTCACCAAGCAGGCAAAGAAGAAGAATGTCTATGTCTCAAAACCCTAGAATCCCCTAAACTTAGGTTGTTTGCTAAACAGTCTATGTAATCAAACTATCTTCTAGTCATAGACCAGCAATATAAGAGTTTCACAAAAAGAAAACTCTGATCAAAAACCCATAAAAGAAAAGGAAGGAATCAAAAGAAAACAGTCAAACCAATTTTTTTTTCCCACATTGACACAACTTTATTAGCTCTGCTATGTGAAATATAACTTAATACTGTCTCTGCCTTCAAGGTCCAATGTTTGCTTAGAAGTCGAGCTAAGAAGCTATATATAGTAAACAAGGAAAGTTAAGCAACAATAAAAGACTTGACAGTTCAATCTCGCAATAGAAAAAACAGACACTGTTAGTATCTAATTGGGTGCCAAAATAAATACAACCATTAGGCTTATTTAAATATTAATTATAATTTATTATTGATAGTTATTGTCATTAATAATTTTTTAAAAGAATGATCATTGTACATTGTGGGTCATGGGAAGCTTTAGGGAGATAGTAAGTACAGAATAACTGCTAAGTGAAAGACGGAAAAGAACAGAACAAGTTCAGGGATTGGTAAATAAATCTGTTTGACTGGAATAGAGAATTTGGGTTGGAATAGCATGAATAAAAGAACTAGAAAAATAGGTAGGGTTAGCCAGCATGGTGGTACAGGTGGTGAGTGCTATCCTGCAATGCTGGAGCCACAGAAGACTGTGGTTTAGATTTGAATTAACCTGAAACATGCCAAGGACTTGTGCACTCACACCCATGATCCTGGCTAGCTGGAAGACTGGGGTGCATGTGTGTAGGGAGGTGGGGATCAGCATGATGCAATCCTGTCAAGGAGTGCTCTCTCTCTCTCTCTCTCTCTCTTTCTCTCTCTCCTCTCTCAAGTAGAATAAAAGAAATATAATAAATAGATAGGGATCACTTTTGGGGACCATATATGTATACACACAAAAAGGACAATAGCTACTTATTGAGTACCTATTACCATACGGTATCCGTAAATTACCTGAACTGATTCTCAGATAAGGACACAAGTGGGTTGAGAAAAGTCAAATGGTTCATTTAAGATCAGTCTAAGGATATCTAGATGGGAAAGAAAGACGTGACTCCTGACCTCCTGGGCTGCCAATCCAGCATCCACAGAACTAGTAAATGAATGAACTGAATTCAAACCATGTACTCCAAAGTCCAGGCTCATCGCTCTGGGAATTGCTACTCCCTCTCCTTGCATTCCCACCACAAGGCATCTCATTCTTTTAGCTTTACACTCTGCCATCCCTCTTCTTGCTGCCCAAAATGTGTATGTGCTTCCTGCCAGGACCCTGACTGAGTATTGTCATTTCAGAGTCATTTCTCCAGAGGCATGACCTCTGTCAGCAATTCTGTTTGGGTTGGTATCAGAAAATTTTATACCTAGAGTAACGGGAAAGGATTTGTTATTTCTACTTGGCCAAGCACACAGAGGACAGGGCCTCCTCTTCTAAATCAGCATGACAAACTGGGAATATCTGGGTATTGTGAGGAACAAACTAATCATCATCATCATCTTATCTAAGCTACCAGCAACTCCTCAAAACAGAGCAACCATAAAGAAGATCTAAAAGGCTGGAGCGGGAAGGTTCTAAAGCCTGGCTTGTCTCCATCGGGACTTAATGTATTCAGGGTATTTCTCTTAATTTTATAATAAAAAAATTTTAAACTGAATTTGCACTTTTTATTTGTCATACTCCCAAGAGAATGAGAATATAATATTTCTGCAGCATACTCAAACCCCAAAACAATTTGAATAGCTCTGCAGGATGTTATAACCTCCTGGCACTTCTCTTAAATTCAGTTTTTGCTTTTAGTTTCCATCAAGTAGTCAAGGACTTTCTGTTCAGCTTTGATTAAGTATAAAAATAGGTAGGAATAATTCATCTTAAAAGATAAATGGTTACCTGTCAAGAATAAATACAAGTGATATAACATTTTTTTAAAAAAAGCAATGATAGTATTGCATCTGAGAAACTTAGAAAGATCCAGTTAAAGATACTAATCCAGAACTTTTATAAATGAAATTGGTTTGCCTACTATGGAAGTGAAACCAAGGATGCTCAAATCCCAGCTAGAATGAGGCAGCACTACGACCACACTTGAATTTCCATGGCATTGACCGGGGTCTGAATTCAAGCTTGTGCAAGTCTCAGTAATGTCACTTAGCAAAAAGAAAAATCAGAAGACCCACAGAGTCAACATGAAAGCAATACTAGACTCCTTTTTCTTTTTTTAAAAAATTTTTTATATATTTAATCACATATATCTTTCCAGTGAATAACATTTCTTTTTCCAACACGATTACCATGCGTATCAGTCAAGACGAAGACATTACTATCCACATGATCATCATCAAATAGCTTTTCAGTTTTTTCACATTATCATTATTTATTCTCATTATTTTTTTAAACATTCAATCACTATATATCATTTGGCTTATAAAGAGAATTTACCCAACATGAAATACTTCTCAGACCAATCCAGTTGAGAATACTGTACACGTCATCATCAACAGGTAATAAGCCATTTCTGTGTCCCACAAATGTCATGCATCTCTATTAATTCTCATACTATCCTTCTCTACACTCTTCTCTACTCCCCACCCATTCCACACTATCTTTGGCATTCATAACTATTTTCACTGCTTTTATGCCCTCCAATATTTCATCTCTACCATAGAGTGCATATAGTCAGTATATATTAAGTGGATGCATACAATATATTTCTTTCATGGCATTGCTTGCTTCACTCAACAATAAATCTTCCATATTCAACCATTTTCTATCAAATGCCAGGGTCTTGTTTTGTTTTATGGCTAAATAGTATTCCATAGAGTATATGTGACATACTTTTTTCAATCCACTCATCTGTGGACATTTGGGTTGGTTCTATGTCTTAGGAATTATGAATAATGCTGCAATAAACATTGATGTGCAAGCACTTTTCCGACTGAGCATTCTCCTGTCCTTTGGGTAGATACCCAGAAGTGGAATTGCTGGATCAAATGGTAATTCTATTTGTAGATCTTTGAGGAACCTCCGTATTATTTTCCACAGTGGCTGGACCAATTTACATTGCCACCAACAGTAGAGGAGAGTTTCCCTTTCACCACATCCCCGTCAACCTTTAACATTTTCTGAATTTTTAATCTTTACCATTCTGACAGGGATTAGGTGGTATTTCGTTGTGGTTTTAATGTGCATCTCCCTTATGATGAGGGATGCTGAGCATTTCCTCACATGCTTTTTGGCTGTTTGTATGTCTTCCTTAGAGAGATTTTTGTTCAGCTCATTTTCCCATCTTTTATTTGGGTTAATCATTTTTTTTCAGGTAAGCCACTTGAATTTCCTGTGTATTCTGGTTATCAGTCCCTTATCTGAGGCATACAAAAATATTCTCCCATTCTGAGGGTTGTTGATTCACACTACTGTGTCCTTTGCTATGTAGAAACTTTTTCATCTGATATAGTCCCATTTGCCTATTTTAGGGATTATTGCCTGTCTTATTTTGGGAATCTTATTTAAGAAATCTTTGCCTACCCAATGTCTCTCAGAGTTTCCCCAGTGTTTTCCACCAGTAGTTTTATATTTTGAGGTCTTATGTTCAGACCTGTGATCCATTTTGAGTTGATTTTTGTTAATGGTAAAAGATGGGGATTCAGTTTCATCTTTCTGGGGGTGGATATCCAGTTTTTTCAGCACCATTTGCTAAAGAGGTTTTCCTTTTCCCAATGGAATGACTGGTATCCTTTGTCAAAAATCAATTGGCTGTAAGCTTTGGGGTTTATTTCTGGGTAGACTCATTTTTCTGAATAGGATATCAGCAACACTAGTATCAACATTTCAATTATTTAAACCATAACTAGAGAAATTTCATTAGGTATTAAAGGAAGTATTGACAATCAAGAATGAGGCAGCATTACAATTCCACAAATACTGCTCTATTGTACTGTGATAGGCACAAATGATTCGTAAATACAAACATCTATACTTAGCCACAATTTCTCTTTCCATCCCCTTAGGAAGCTTATTTCTTTTTAACCTAAGGATACAGAAAATAGAGAATCCATCTCAACAGGAAAGCCTGCTTTCTAGAAGCAGGATTTCCTCAGTGTGACCAGGGAAAAGCCTTCAAAATACCCAAGAACCTTGAAGCAATCAAGTGGGAGTCAACAGGGAGGCCACAGCAGTCTCTCGTACTGTCTCCCTAAAGTCCTCCTCCCTCCTTCCCTAGAAAAGTATGAGGTTCCAGACACTAGTTGGACCATGGTTGCTAGTAGAGGTCTCTCCCCCCCCTATATCTCAGTCTCTCTGTCTGTCCTCCTTATCCCCAAGATGCATAATCTCAAAGCCATCTGGTTCAGTCTCTCCTTTTCTTTCCAAAAAGAACCTTCAGGCATAGTATCCATTTGAAGTAAAATTCAGACTTAGAGGAGAGGGAGAGGCCTGAGTTAAGTCATTTACCAGATCTGTGCATTTCAAGTTAAGGGCACTTTGCTAAAAAAGTAAAGCAGAGAC
>NW_006159602.1:2828702-2854088 GCF_000334495.1 Tupaia belangeri chinensis | reverse complement strand
GAAAGAGGCAGAGTTGAGCCACAGGAGAATCTGAATTTTATAATTTTGATTTCTTGTTACCCTCTGTAGCACGAAGTATGCATTTGGAAGGTAGACAGCTCTGGATTTAGATTTTAGCCCTTATACCTGGTCGCTGTGCCCTTGGGAACAATAATCCTCTGAGCCTCAAATTCCTCATCTTAACATAGTGATGATAATGCCTACCTCACAGAGGGCTGTAAGTTTTAATGAAATCACCTACTATAAAGGGCAAAATACATAGAGGTTGTAGTATTATTCAGAATTTACAGGCTGAATCCTTTGTGTGTTATCATGGGTTATGACTCCTACCATTCCTTCCATTGTATTTGTTTTAACTCTCATAAACACTTGATCTTTATTCAATCCTCAAAGGTTATTCTGCAAACAGTTCAGCCTTTCATTGGTTGCAATCTCACTATGACTGTACATAGTACCTATTTAAATATAATTTTCTATTAAAAGTCAAGGGAAAGTTAAGTCTTTGTGAAATTAACATAAGTTAAGATTCCTGTTTCTGATTTTCGTTCTTAGAAATGCTCAGTGAATGAATGTAAATTAACTAAAAACAAAAAATAAATTAATTTAAAAATTTTAAAAAGAAAGTTTTCATGTGCCAACGTGAATGAAGGCAAAACTCTAAAGTATGTTATATATTTTTGCCTCCATTTCCCATTCTTTCTTCTTTTTAATAGAGAGTGCATGCATGCACACATGCACATGAGAGAGAGAGATAAAGCACCTTCAACAGTGTCTCATCCTGCCATGGTCCCTTTTCCCCAGCCCTCTAGCTCCTCAGGATCTTGGACACTTGCACTGATGTTTTTGGTGTGTTCTCAAGTCATTCTGGGGATTCAGATGCCCAGGGTGTCTATGGTTTCCAGCATTGCAGTCCCGCATGCTGTGTACTGCATCACCTAGGATGGGCCTATTTTTCATTCTTTATCAGGCAAGCAAACCAGGTACTAGAATCCAAAGTCACAGATCATATCCCTTTTTTTTTTTATTCCTGCTTCCTTCCTGGGGGACAGACCTAAATTACACTAAAAGAACCATCATGAAATTTTGCACTCCCAGAAAATATCATCAGAATGTAACAGAAGTTGAGAATGGGTAATAAGGCCATTAAAGACAGCATTATTAAAGATTGCAAAAACAGGACTGAAAGTGGAACTAACAACATCTAAAGTGGTGTTTGCTCTTCTAATAAGCCTAAGTGTGTCATCTCTGAAACAGGTAAGCTAGTATTTAGAAAGAAAGAGAGGTGTTTTGGCCCAGCCATAATGGCATATACATCACTAACATGCTGTGCTCCACTGGACGGGACCATATGAGAGGCCCAGGTTTGAGTCCTGGTCCAACCTAAAAGCCAAGCACGGTAGCATGTACCTACAGTCTCAGATGAAAGACTGAGGCAGAGGAATTCCAACAGCAAGATCCTATCTTAAAATAAATAGATAAGAAGAAACGTCTTAGTCCAAGATAATCAGATGATCTCCTTAAAACAATGGGGTAATCAGAAATGTCATGATGCATTTTTATACAGAAAAATATGTCATGAGTTTTCTGATGACCCAATAGACTCCAACGGCATCACCATCAAAATAAGTCCCCAAAGAGAAAAGGGTAACATGTCCAAATCAGAATATTCATTTGAATCATTCAGAAATCCCTAGGATGAAGGGCCCACAAATTGTGAACCTCCCTCTCCATCTCATGCTTCATAAACCTTAATGTGATTCCTTCCACACAGGTGAATTTCCATGTTGCTGGAATACTGGGCCAAGTGTCTAGGGGTAGCAGCTAACTACAGCCCACTTGATCGCATTCACTCCTACAAAACAACAGGCAGCCCTCACAAGCCTCTAGTGAAACTCCCGGAGTTCCCTGGAGAGTCCAGTCCAACTCACAGCACAGTTTGCATTGAATTCTAGCATAAGACGCAAAATCATTGAGAGCAAAATGAACTTTTGTTCCTGAGAGTCTTCAGCAAATTTTTCTCTGAAATTCATTGCACATACAATTCACAAATGAGACCCACTACAGATACACATGAGAGCACGTACTAAGACGTTAGCATGTCGAGACTTTTTCCTGAATTAATATTGCCAATACGGCTGGCCCTGTACTATAGTGACTAAATGTTATGCTTATGGAGCCAGACCCCACAAGGCCAACAGCAGTTTGAATCCGTCCACACCATCTTGAAAAGACACACTGGGCACATGTATATGTGTGCCCAAAATCCTGACAGGATGGAGAAATGGAGGGAAACGGATTGTAGTATAACTACGCTCCACTGAAGGATTTTCTCCTCTCTCTCTCTGTCTCTCTCTCTCTGTCTCTGTCTCTCTCTCTCTCTCTCTGTCTCTCTCATGCACACATCCTCTGGCAGTTGAAAAATACATATATTGGGACCAGCAGTTAGCATAATGGCTATGTAGCTGAACTCCCATGTAGTCGACCATGGTTTGAGTCCCAGACCCAGTGGCCTAAACTCATGCCAGGAAAGTGTGCGTGCGTGCCCAAGATCCCGAGAGGAGAATGGAGGAGAAGGGATTGCAGCATGGCCGTCCCCCTGGGGTTGATTTCTCGCTTTCTATATCTCTGTCTCTCTCTGTCTTTCTGGCGAGTGCATGTGCCCTATAGCAAAAAACGCTCAAAAAATAATAATAATAATACATATACGGCTGATAGAAAACAATAACTAGAAAATCTCAAACAAATCTGTGAAGAATTAACAATGACTTCACTCCGTGTTTTGAGAGCTCAGAAATGCGTCAGTATGGGACAAAGTGAGTCAGGGAGCTGCAGAGAGAGTGAGAGTACCAACTACTCATCCCACTCCTAACTCCACTCAGTCTCTGAAAATATTCTTTCCACAGGAAGGGGAGGATATGGATACTCAGCTTGTGCTCTGAAAGGAGAATTATTCCCTAGCCAGCACTACCCAAAGTGCACTCTGCAGACTGCTCCCAGCCACGAACTGTTGTCAGTCTGTGATGAGAGAAATCCAGAACTGGGGAGTAAGTACTGGGGAGCCCTTATGGTAAGTTTGGTATATTTCCATGCATGATTTTTCCCTAATATTTAGTTGTCATTGATTTTGCAAGAGTTTTGACCTATAAGCGCAAACTGGTTGAGTGAAGAACCATGTAGTTTGAGGAGCTCTGCCCTAGATCCTTGTTCATGGTTTTGGGTTTTCATTGGAATCTTCTGGGGACTTTAAAAAGTACTGATGCTTGGTTCTCAATCTCAGAGAATCTGTTTTAATTGGTAAGGTACATAGCCTGGGCATCAGGGCTCTTTTTTCAATTCCCAAATGTCTTGAATATGCAGCAAAGTATTTGAGAACCACTTTCTTCTTATTGGTAAAGGATTAGAAAATGCACTTGAGGGTTAGTGAACTGGAAACACAAAAGTAATTACATTCTGTTTCTTTGAAAGTGTGAAAAATAACTTATTATGTCAAATTAAGTTATAATTCAGTGTCATTACAAACAAAGTAATATAGACCTGGATGCTAGGATATATTGTTATGTGAATTAAAAATTTTTAATCATTTTTATTTTATTTCATTATTGTTAGTGTTATTATTTAATTTGACCAGAGAGAGAAAAAAGAAACAGGGAAAGTGAGAAAGCAAGATGCCAGGTCCAGGACTCAAACCATGGTCAGTCATCTGGAAGTCCAGCACCTTAACCACCACTCCACCTGCCAACCCTGTGAGGTACAATTTTAATGTAAACTTTTCATTGCAGTGTAACACACATAATCTTTAAGTGTACAGCTTGACAACATTTTCATAACGTAAATAGATCATGTAACCAACATTCAAATCGAGAGACAGATTGTTCATAATATTATTTGCTTCCATGTAGAGACATCTAAAATAGCTTCCCACTGAGGAAATAAAGATAATGTACCTGCCACTAGGAATATGCCATTTATCTCGGCTTATAGTATATTTAGTTCAAGTTGGAAGATTTCAAAGAATAGAAGTAGAAAGCACAATCATCCTTTCTGGAGAGCAGGATGAATACACACATCTCTATTTGCTTATTCAGGAAACTCCACTGAAATGACAATATATAAAAATTTTAATGAATAAATTCACCAGAATAAGGGAATTGGGAAAGAAGGTAATTATACAATTTTAGAAGCTCCAAAGTAGTAAATGACTTGTCAGGTCTGAGAAAACTGAAACCTAAGCTGAGGGTAGAAAAAAATGGAAATTAATTCAATTTACAATGCAGAATTTTCCAAAGCCTGGGGAATTGTGGCACCTGGTACTGCTATAAGAGCAATTAGGGTCAGCAGGTGGCATGGTGGCTAGGGCACTGGACTCCCACATGACCAACTATGGTTCAAGTCCTGGACCAGGCAGCTTAAAAATTATGCCAGGCAGATGTGCATGCATGTTCAAAATCCAAGATGGAGACTGGAGGAGAAGGGATTGTGGCATGACCATTCCCCTCAGGGGATGATTACTCAATTTCCCTTTCACTATCTCTCCTCCAGTGTACATGCCCTAAGGCAAAAACCTAAAAATAAAATAAAATAATCATACCAGTAGTCTCATTAAGTCTGTTTAAGACGCCTGATGGATTCCAACTATCTACCCTCACTTATTATTTGACTATAACTCCACTCTGGCCAAGGTTAGAGACTTAGTCTCCAAAAAGTTCACATAAAAGACTATAGGGATTCCAGGAAAGGCTAAGACTAGTACCATCCCAGAATCATGGGAGAATTAAGTAAACCTATACGCTCTGCTCACTGAGATATCCAAGCAACTCATAATAGGTAAGCCTTTACTAGGAGGCAATTTCCCATGCATCTTTCTCTCATTTCTACACATTCTGTGAAAGCCTTGAGAGCTTTTTGATCTGGACTATCTATTTCTTTTCTTTTCTTTTTTTTTTTTCAAGATGTTAAACTGGGTTTTTATTCAGAACTCAAAAAGCAATCCAATGATCTCCAATAATATCCCGTGGTTGAACTATCTTTTTTCTTTCTTTTCTTTTTTTTTTTTTTAAAGAGAGAGATTTTTATTGTGGGGCACGTGTGCTCAGCAGAGAGACAGAGAGCTTTCTCTTAGTTTTACACATTTTGTGCAAACCCTGAGAACATTTTGATCTGGACTATTTTTTTAATTTCTTTTTTTTTTTTCGAGAGAGAAAGAGATTTTTGCTATAGTGTACTCACCAGAGAGACAGAAAACAAGAAATAGCCCCCCAGACAGGATGGCCCCAGCACAATCCCTTCTTCTCCAGAATCCTCTTAGGATTTGGGGCATGCATGCACACACCCCCGGCACGATTTGGGGCATGCATGCACACACCCCTGGCACGAGTTTTAAGCTGCTGTCTCTGGGACTTGAATCGTGGTCAACTACATGGGAATCCAGCGATGTAACCATTATGCAATCCGCTGGCCCCTAGACTATCTTTTCAAGAGCCTGTATAGTGATCAGGTTTGAAAGGTAGAGATAAAGTCACCCTCTAGAACAGAAGGCAGGTTAGTTTGCTAACATTCCCCTCTAGATCAAGATTGGGTAGGTTTGCTTATGGGTCATTATAAATTACAAGAATTTCCTAAACTCAGAATGGCTCAGTTGTAACACAAAATCCACCTTTAATGGCTCCATAGTGTCCCTGTGGAACTTGGGGAGCAAGGGAAATGAAATGTACATGAGGTTCATGCTACTTTTTGGACTGTAACAAAGTCTTTCGAATCTGACCTGGGAGTTTCAAGTCTTCTGACAGCAACCATGAAACTGTAGCATACTAAACTGCTGACTTGAAAGTGGGGACAAATCCCAGACTCTTAGTTCTTGACCAATTCAACCACTTTCACAGATTCCAAACAGTTTTTTGTTGTTTTTTAATATAAGAAGTATATGCGCATGCACAACAGAGAGAGAGAGAGCAACCCTCAAAGGGACTGATTATGCCCCAGTACTCTTTTCCTCTACACTTCTCCATCCCGTCAACATCCTGGGCATGCATGCACTGGCATGTTTGTCAAGCCAATGGACCCAGGCCTTAGTCTCAGATCTGCTGTACAGGAACTGGCTCTCTCTGTACAGTGCCTAATCACTGCACTAGGGGGCTGAGCCCCAAACAGTTTATGAATTCCCAACCCGGAATATACAAGGGAAACAAAAATCACAAAACAGCCAAGAATATTGGCTAACAATAGATATTTTTTTAAAAGAAGCAACTTGGAGGAAATAGCTCATTCAGAAAAAGGAAGCTTCAACTTTAGTATTGATATCCTCAGAGAGATAAAAGAAGCTATTATATCCAAAGAATAAGAACAAAATGCTATTTTTAAAAGAAATATACAGATGACAAAAGTGTGCTAAGAAAATTTCAGAAGAAAAACTTAACAGACGAGTTTGAAAATAAAATTAAGAAAATCTTCTACAAACTACAGCACAATACTTAGACAAAGAGACAAAAAATAGGAGAGAAAAGGGGCTGGCTGGTGACACAGTGGTAAAACATAATGGCCTCAAGGTTTACCCACATGGGAAGGAGCTAAGTTAGCATCTGGGACGTCCCGAGCATGGCGGGCACACAGAAGCCCAAGACCTGGGACTAGCTGAAGCTGGAGGTGGGTTTAAGACCCTGTTGGGTGTGTTGCCTCTCTCTCTCTCTCTCTCTCTCGTCTTTCTGCCTTTCTCTCTCTTTTTCTCTGTCTTTCTTGTTCATAGAAGAAGTAAATAACCAAACAAAAAGTTGGAGAGAGAGCAAAGTTTAGAACCTGGGTACTTTATTACAACATAGGCTATTATATCACCTCTCAGCTGTTACAAAAACCAAGGGTCCCCAGCTCCCTGTCAGCAGCCTGTTGGGTGCCCCCCAGCACATAGACCAGGCAGTGGGGGGGTGGGGGGTGGTGGGCAGCAGGTGAGTGAGCAAGGCTTCATCTGTGTTTATAGCTGTTCCCCATTGCTGTCCTTGCTGCCTGGGCTCCGCCTCCTGTTGGATCAATGGAGGTATTGGATTCTAATGAACCCTATTGTTGTGTGACTATTTCATTGTATATTACAATGTCTGGTAGTGGAAATGGGGTGCACAGTGTATGTGGTGTGCTTGGGTCATCCCAGGACCAATAACCCCACTTTCCTGTCCACAGAGGGATTGTCTTCCATGAGGTCAGTCTGGTTCTGAGAAGGTTGATGACGGCTGACATGAAGGAACATATTTTCTTTCTTATTGCTTGAGCAATAAGAGTGTCTCTCCTTGCAGCCAAAAGCATTCCAACTATTTGCTAAGCAAAAAAATACATACATATATATATATATATATACACCTGGGAAACTTTGGGCACCAGGGTGTTCTAAAAAGGGTAAACTGATTTGTGTCTGGAGGAGGGCATAAAAATGGAAGCAGAGCCTTTATCAAATAAAATCCTCTTCCCAAACTTGCTCATTTGCCACAGTTTTGACATAAATATTGGAGATATCTGCAGCTATGCCACTTTCTTTCAGCAAACAACTGGATATCTCACAATGCTGACACAGTGGTAAAACATAATGGCCTCAAGGTTTACCCACATGGGAAGGAGCTAAGTTAGCATCTGGGACGTCCCGAGCATGGCGGGCACACAGAAGCCCAAGACCTGGGACTAGCTGAAGCTGGAGGTGGGTTTAAGACCCTGTTGGGTGTGTTGCCTCTCTCTCTCTCTCTCTCTCTCGTCTTTCTGCCTTTCTCTCTCTTTTTCTCTGTCTTTCTTGTTCATAGAAGAAGTAAATAACCAAACAAAAAGTTGGAGAGAGAGCAAAGTTTAGAACCTGGGTACTTTATTACAACATAGGCTATTATATCACCTCTCAGCTGTTACAAAAACCAAGGGTCCCCAGCTCCCTGTCAGCAGCCTGTTGGGTGCCCCCCAGCACATAGACCAGGCAGTGGGGGGGTGGGGGGTGGTGGGCAGCAGGTGAGTGAGCAAGGCTTCATCTGTGTTTATAGCTGTTCCCCATTGCTGTCCTTGCTGCCTGGGCTCCGCCTCCTGTTGGATCAATGGAGGTATTGGATTCTAATGAACCCTATTGTTGTGTGACTATTTCATTGTATATTACAATGTCTGGTAGTGGAAATGGGGTGCACAGTGTATGTGGTGTGCTTGGGTCATCCCAGGACCAATAACCCCACTTTCCTGTCCACAGAGGGATTGTCTTCCATGAGGTCAGTCTGGTTCTGAGAAGGTTGATGACGGCTGACATGAAGGAACATATTTTCTTTCTTATTGCTTGAGCAATAAGAGTGTCTCTCCTTGCAGCCAAAAGCATTCCAACTATTTGCTAAGCAAAAAAATACATACATATATATATATATATATACACCTGGGAAACTTTGGGCACCAGGGTGTTCTAAAAAGGGTAAACTGATTTGTGTCTGGAGGAGGGCATAAAAATGGAAGCAGAGCCTTTATCAAATAAAATCCTCTTCCCAAACTTGCTCATTTGCCACAGTTTTGACATAAATATTGGAGATATCTGCAGCTATGCCACTTTCTTTCAGCAAACAACTGGATATCTCACAATGCTTCCAAGTCCTGATTTCCTGTACATGTACATGAATGTCATTGAAGAAGAAAGCCTAGTCTGCGAGCCTTTTAGAAAACCTGAAAAGTTGCACTGCCAAGCAAAACTGCAGTAGGTTGTGCTTCTCTGGTGATGAAAGTAGTTTTGCACATCAATGTAACTTGCTGCCTTAAGCATCATCATGTAGTGGCACCTGAAACATTGTCAATGATCCTACAGAAAATTGTTTCTACTGCCTTGAAAGTCAACTCCATTAGAGCTAGGGTCCAAATTATCACTTTCTCAAGAATTTTTTTATTATTATTATTAAGAAAAGTGAACAGAACGTGAAGTTCTCTTTGATTACCTAGAAGCTGCTGTGTTTCCAGAAGTCATGACTTGAAATCTTTGAATGACATCTGGGAACATATTTGCATCCTTTTTGAGAGAAAAGGAAAGACTGCCTGTAGAGCAATTCTGTAAGGAGCAGTCTTTACTTACTTTTTAGGTTGAACACAATGTATTTTTCATTCAAAATTTTACAGGTACCATTATAATGCAGCTGGAAACCACAAGTTCTTTTGGAAGTGCTGTTCCTCAGGAAAAGAAAAATCCAGATTAACAATGTGTCATAAAATGTCTTTGCAGACATATATTGCAAAGATACTTAGATATTTTGCCAACTAATTCTACTTAAATTACCTTAAAATTGAAGCATGGATTCATCATTCTTTCCTTGCTGACAAAGACAGTATGACTGGTACAGAATGTGCCTCAAAAATGATCTCATTGGGATCAGCAGTTAGTGTAATGGCTATGTTGCTGGATTCCCACGTAGTCAACCGTGGTTCACGTCCCAGACCTGGTGGCTTAAACTCACACCAGGCGCGTGTGTGTGCGTGCCCAAGATCCCGAGAGGAGAATGGAGGAGAAGGGATTGCGGCGTGGCCATCCCCCCTTGGGGGGGGGTGATTTCTCGTTTTCTGTCTCTCAGTCTCTCTCTGTCTATCTGACGAACGCACATGCCCTATAGCAAAAACTTCTAAAAAAAAAAAAAAAAAAAAGATCTCATTGACTTGAGTACAAGAGAGCTGCTGTGACATTGGTCCGGTCACAGTAGTTACAATATGCACGAAGTTCTGCATATTAGAATCCTATGGAAGATTGGGGTTTGGTTCCTGGGTCAACTTATACATGCTGGGCTTGCACACGTATGTCCATAATTCTGGCTGGCTAGACTTGGGTGGATCACAATGTAAGACTCTGTCAAGGGATAGCAAATAGTCAGAGAGAGGGAAAGCACCCCTAACAGGGCCTGGTCATGCCTCAATCCTTTTTCTTCCATTTCCCTATCCCATCAAGATTTGGAATATGCATGCACACATGCCAGGTATGTTTATGTTCAAGCTGCCAGGGCCAGGATTTGAACTACAGTGGGTCATGTGGAATCTGGCTCTTGATACACTGTGTTTAACTACACTAGAGGTCAGGCTCTCAAACTTCAGCTTCTTATTAAGAAGAGCTTTCCCAGTAAAATTTACTTTTGAGTAAAACTGTTGTATTTTTATTTTAGCTAACAAATTTGAGTTATTTCTAGTTATTTCTAGATATTGCCGTTAAGTTTTGCACATATTGTCATTTTGAAAAAACAGGTAAAATTCCGTGGAATTGTCATTTTTATGTCGTGTTCCTCTGAAGTAAATATCCAGTGTCATAAAATCTGCATGAACATGTTTGGTGTATATGTGCGTTTGAGTAAGGAAAGGGTTACTTCTCAACTTTATTTGGGCTTTCAGAGATTTTGCTGTCCTCCAAAATGTTAAACAGTATCCGTGTGCTTAAAACCACTCTTACAAGATGGAGCAATGCTAAGGTAGTATGCAATTACCATGTCAAGTCATCGGTCACTTCTAACATGAATTTAGTCCTGTGCCTCTTAAAAACTAGTAGCTAAATTTTCAAATGTGATTTAATCCAAGCCCTAAGATATCTGCCAGGAAGTTTCTAAGAAATTGATATTATGTTTTCAAGATCAATGCATTAAGAGCTTACCTAAGAGACAGGACAAATAAAAGTGATGAAGTAACCTGGATTGAATTCTGAAACACAAAGAAAACCTAGTCCTTGAAGAACATGAAAGCCAAACAACGTGTGAAGTATAGTGAGCAGTTTTGACAAACATACCGTGGTAATATAAAGTATTACCATGGGCGACTTTGTGCTGGGCGGGAATGGAGGGGGTCCAAGAACACCACGTGTTATATGTACAACTATTCTGGAAATCTAAAAATATTCCAAATAAAGGTTTTGGAAAAAAGTTCTACCTATACTTTTTAACAAGACATAATCACTCATTTGGCCATTACTTAGAGTGCCCCAGCACTGTTCTTTGTGCTGAATGTACAGTGCAGAACAAAACAATTTAACCCTACCCTTAGGGAGCTAAGTGTCCGGTGGGCAGAAAAAGCATTAAACAGTCATAATAATGAACATAAATTATAATTGCAGTTTGTAGTAAGTGTCACAAAGAAAAATTACTTGAGATAATAGAGGTCCAACGCTGGAAAAGCATCTCCGAGGTGGTGACAATTAATGTGAGATCTGAGGGATAATAAGAGCCAGCTGGGAACCAGCACCAGGAAGAAGGAAGAGTCTGTGCATCAGCCTGAGAGAATGGCAGAGCGGAGCATATGTGCCAGTATGACCAAAGCATACAAGAACATGGAAGATTGGTACCAACTGAAGAACCAAACCATTAGGACCTTAAATTCAAGATTATATAGCTTTCGGGACCAGCAGTTAGCATAATGGCTATGTTGCTGAACTCCCATGTAGTTGACCGTGTTTTGAGTCCTGGACCTGGTGGCTTAAACTCAAGCCGGGCACATGTGCATGCATGCCCAAGATCCTGAGAGGAGAACGGAGAAGGGATTGTGGCTTTGGCATCCCCTCTGGAGGGTTATTTCTCACTTTCTGTCTCTCTGTCTCTGTCCTTCTGGCGAGCACATACGCCCTATAGCAAAAACCTCTCCAAAACAAACAAACAAAAAAGACTATATAGCTTTCCGAAGAGATTTGAAAAGCCTCTAAAGCCTTTGATTAGACAAATGGCATGATTCAATTAATGCTTTTTAAAGATCATTATGGGCCTAGTGTGAAGGTGTAGTCTGCGGCAAAATGAAGGTGTAGTCTGTGGCAAACTGAACTGCAGTGCTGGAAGCCACATGACCGACTGGGTTCAGACCCTTGGGCTGTTTTGAAAATAGGCTAGATGCATGTGTGCCCAAGATTCTGAAAAACTGGAGAGCCAGGGAAATAGGATCACACAGTGATAAGATCCTGTAGAGGGTGCTTCGGTGTGTGTGTGTGTGTCTTATGCATGTGCACATATTCTATCAGGAATAAAATAAACTTTAAAAAAACAAAAAAACTGCCATGATTATTATGTGGGTGTGGACTAGACAGTAGACAGGAGCCAGACAAGCAGCTCCAGCTTTAGCTACACACACACACACACACACACACACACACACACATATATGGATGTATATTTCTTTTTAATTAAGTAGAAACAGAGCTTTCTCAGGTACCATTGTTCTAAAAAGTCTCTGGTACTATTAATGTCACATTTAGATGTTTATGCTGCTTGACAAGAACTTGCCACCATGAGTCCATAACTCCAGAAGGCAAGATGGTGCTCCAAACGGCTCCCAACTCACTCCATCTGGATCTTTCCTCTAGAGTTCCTACAATTCAACGCGGGTATGAACAAAAACACAAAACAGATACCAAAGGCACATGACTTAAGAATTGAGTATCGACTGCAAAAATCTATATGCTCTAACACTTTTAGGGATCTTAGCATTCACAAGACATAAAGAATTTCTTAATGTATCTGGTTTTCATAACCATAAAACCACTACTGACACCTCACTAGTCTCATCCTGGTATTAGCTCAGGTCTAAACATAGCAAATCCCAGACTGCGGAATAGTATAATATTCAATTCCTGTTTAAAATATACAGTGTTAAATGTCACCCTCAATTACTGTACACTGAGTCTGAAGGCACTGGTATGTTGCCCTCTCTGACCTAGAAAAAGAAATATGTCTTCCAAACTTGATGTAACCAGTGACACCTTCAACAAAGCTTAATAAACAGTCTGCAGGACTGTTTAGACACTTTCTATGGACTTTGAATAGAAATCTGCATTTTCTAAGTTTGCACCATTAGACAGTATCTAGAACCTCAATAAACATTATCTAGATTCCCTCTAAGGGATATTGGGACCAGAAGAATAGATCAGATCTTGATTGAGGCCTATAATTTATTTTTTTCAGAGCTTTGTGAATCACACAGCTATTAAGTCGACTGTCTAGCCAATGGCTCCTTTCTCTGGCAACTACCTCCTCCTTCACCATCAATAGGGATACAGGAGACAGTCTCTGGCGGCCATGATTGGGTAACTTGATCCCTCCCAAAACCATCACAGTCAATAGATCAAGAGTGCCCATGTGACATAAATTGGGTCAAGGAGTCTCTCTCTCCAAATCTGGATTTAGAACTAAGGATTCTAGCTCAATCTGTCTGCTCTTTTGAGTAGAGGACATGTAAACACGGGAACTGCTGGCAGTGACTATTTTTGACCATTTGGGCAAGGAAACAGAGTAAGTCAGACTGCAACAAGAGACAAGAATGGGGAGCATGTGCCAAAAAAAAAAAAAAAAAAAACCGACATGAAAGTCAGAGAAAGAGGGCTTCCTGTTTTCTTCACAGCACTCCACCTGATTCCAGCTTACATCAGTTTATATCTGCCCTTAAACCCCATGCAAGATTTCCCAATATCCTTTCAATAGCTTCCATTTTGTTTAAGCCAGATCAAGTGGAACCCTGTGACTAGAAACCAAACAAGCCATCACTTGCACTCCAGGTCTCTCTATTGTGTTTAGTAGCAAATAACTGAGAACCAGCTTGCCTAAATTCTTTAAGCCAAAGTCTCTGAAAAGAGACTTGCAATTCCAGCCTCACAAAGCAGATAAATGAAAAATGCTTTACTGAAATATTAAGTGAAAAAAAAAAATCAGGGCACAACATTGTATGTAAAAGGGCCAAGCAGTGGTGAGGTGGTTGGGGCAACTGGTACCCCGTATGGCTGACAAGGCAGTTCGAGTCCTGGACTCAGAGGCTTTAAAAACATGCCTGGCATGTCTGTGTTCATACCCAGGATCCCAAAAGGGGAAATGGAGGAGAAGGGATTGCAGTGTGATCATTCTTCACATATTTGACAAAAAAAAAAAAAGTGTGCATATGAGAACTAGGACTACACTGTAGTTTATAATTGCCAATAAATCAAGAAGTGAAGTCCTGTATGCATTAGGAAGATTGGGAAGAAATTAACTACAGTAACAGCAGTTCTATTAGAATGATAAAATTATTTACCTTTTTATTTACATTCCTTGTGTTTATAAATAGTTAATTCTTTACAGCTTTGAAGTCCTATAAGTTCTGGGCCAGCAGGTGGCATGGTGGTTAGGTCACTGGACTCCCACATGGTCGACTGTGGTTTGAGTCCCAGGCTTAGCAGTTTTTTTTCTCTCTCTCTCTCTCTCCTCTCTCTCTCTCTCTCAAGCACACATATCCTATACCAAATTAAAAAAATAATAATAATAAATAAAATTAAAATGAACAATTTAAAAAAAACTGTAAGTTCAAAAACTATGTAGAAATACCTAAATATGCTTATAACATAATAGTATGTATTTCATAGTAGAACATAAAGTAGCTTGTTATATTTGCTACTATAGAAATAGCCCACATATGAAAAGAATAATGCTACTTCCAAAAGTATGGAGAGCAGCCAATCTGAAAACATGTGATAAAAACATGTGGCCTATAGACACATGTAGGAACACGCTTCCATAAGCTACTCTAGCAGGGCTATTGAGAAGCATACAAAAGCAGTATCTGCCTGCTGTCAATGGTTATCTTCCTGCTGTTGTTGATACCCAATGCCTCAATACACTAGAGGAAGTCACATGCGATTATCAAATTGTCCCCCAAAAAAGATCAGAGAAATTATATGGGGCCAGTCATTTTTACATCTTCAGAGGATTTACATCCCAAAACAACTGGCTTTGCATTCTGATTTCTCCTCCCCTATTCTCTTTGCATTCCACTCCCTTCTTCCCCATTCCCTTTGCATCCCATTTTCCCCTGGCCCCATTTTCTGCCCTTTAAAAGAATAAACCTGAGGCTGGTTCTGGTCGCAACTTCTCCGTCAGAGAAGCTGTGCCCAATCGATCCTCACTTTTCTATACTTGTGTGTCTTTGTGTGTTTGTTATTGCATCTATTTCTAACCCACAGCCTTTCCCACTCAGAGAAACGTGTTCATGCCGAGCTGGTCCCGGCAAAATAGACCTTCCCAAAATAACCCTCAGTTTTTACTTTTTCTCTACCTATTTGCCCTTCCTATCCTAACTTCACTTCACTCAACTCCATGCTACCATCTACAACTGGGATTCTCCTTTTAAGGAATGCTTCCCCCTCACCTGACTTTAGTGCCTGGGTGGCTGCATCTCCAGAAATACAGACACATCCTGTCACTTACTGGCTCTAGATTTGTCTTCTGTCTTTCGGATCAGCCCATTTGGAATAACCTCATCATGAATGGCTTCCAGTCATTTTAAATAAATGATCATAAAAGTTATCCAGGTGGGACTGCCCCTTTCAGTGGCATCAGCAGGCAAGCCAGAAATGAGTAAGGAGTAGAAAGCAACATAAAAAAAATATATATATATGTAAATTGCCCTTAACATTGCCATAACATTATAGCAATTCAAAATGTAGTGTTGTATAGGAAGGAAATAAAAGAGGTAAACCATTTTTTAATAAAATATCTTTATTGTTATTATTATTTTACATTCAATGACTGTATATCAGTAGAACATACAAAATGTATTTTCCCAGCATGAATACCACCTGCAGAAAGATAAAACTGGACCCCTATCTTATGCCATTAACAAAAATCAACTCAAAATTAATCAAAGATCTAAACCTAAGCCTCAACTACTGGGAAATAACACAGCGGAAACCCTAAGACTTCTTAAATGAGACCCCAAATCACGGGCAATAACCCCAAAAATAGACAAGTGAGATTACATCAGGTTAAAAAGCTTCTGCACAGCAAAAGAAACAATTAGAGTGAATTAACAACCCTCAGAATGGGAGAATATATTTGCAAGCTATTCCTCAGATAAAGGACAGATAACCAGAATATACAGGGAACTCAAGAGCTCACCCCCCAAAAAATAATCAACCCAATTCGAAGATGAGCAAATGAGTTGAATAGACAACTCTCTAAGGAAGATATATGAACAGCCAGAAAGCATATAAAAAAATGCTCAACATCCCTTATTATAAGGGAGATGCAAATCAAAACCACAATGAGATACCACCTAACCCAATCAGAATGACTAAGATTAATGAAATAAAAAATCATAAATGGAGGCTAGGCTGTGGTGAAAAGGAAATTCTGCACCATTGGTAGGAATGTAAATTAGCCACTATAGAGAACAACATGGAGGTTTCTCAAAGACCTACAGATGGAACTACCACACGATGCAGCAATTCCACTGCTAGTTATCTACCCAAAGGATAGGAATATCCTCTGTGGGAAAGACACTTGCACAACCATGTTTATTGTAGCATTATTCACAATTGTACACCATTTATTCACAAGGAAAAAGACTCTGAAATCATGAAACCAATTCTATTGGTTTCCCCCGTAATTGTACCAGTTTCTATTACAATAACTGAGGATGATGCCAGACATTCAATATTCATTATCTTATGTAATCCTCCCAACTACCTAAGAAGCTGTTATCATCCTATTTTACTGGAACAAAATTGTTAATTTCTGTAGTTAGGTCACTCATGTAAGTTTATAAGATGTACAAGTAGCAGAGCAGAAGTATAGACCTAGATCTTCCTGCTATCAAAGCTTGTGGTCTTTGTGGTCTCTGAGGTCTAAGACCTCAAACCAGGTCTTGAATTTTCTAAGAAAAGTATATCTAAAACTTAATTTTAAACCTAAGTGTTAGCTACTGGTGGAAGTAGTAATATTTTATGCTACAAATATTCAGTTTGTATGCAGATTTTTATTTTAAGTGTAAACCACATATCAGAATAAACATTGTAATATCACCACATTATTCAACATCAATAACAAATAAGATATTCAGTATCAACATGTTCTAATTTAAAACTGTGTCACAAAAGATTTCTTAGTACTATATATCAATGGTACTTATTTATAACTGCTTACAAAACATTGTCTCTCATATATAAAGAACCATAAAGTTTATTCTCAGGATAGAAACAGAATATGAACGGGTATAAATATTTATTGCATTCATTCCACTAGTAAGAGACAATTTCACAACCTACTCCAGTAAGGGAACATAAGTTATGTTAATATTGTTTCATGAAGACCAATACCAACACTTTAAAAGAGAGAAAGGGGAAACCACATTTTCTTTCTTATGATTCTAGAAACTTTGTATTATTCTATATTTTTTTAATTGCCCCCTTTCCCCATTCAAGAACAGAAAACCTGAAGTAAATAAGAAGGACATACAAATGAGAAAGTTACAAGCAGGCAGATAAATGATCATAAAATACCATTTGCTGTATTCTCATCCTCTGAATAGGCACATCTGTTTTATTCATTTATCACTGGTAGTTTCTTTTCCTCTGATCACTACCACCAGGTACTCTTTCTGTGTGAAAATAATTAGCTCTCCAATTTCTTTAAAGGAACTGAAATCATTCATTCATTAGTACGATAAACTTTACTGAGTACCGAATGTACTAGAAACTTTGCCTAAAATAAATTTAAATAAGTAAAAGTAAGCCCCTGCCCTCCTCAAGCTCTACGGGTGAGACAATCTCGTGCCCGGCAAACAGCTCAAAATAGCGTGCTAAACGCTAGAGCAGAGGTGAGTACACAACATTGCAGGAGCACAGAGGGAGGATTAACCCGGCCTAGGGCAATCAGGAAGCTTTACAGAGGACAGCACATTTAAACAGAGCAGTTAAAGATAAATAGGACCTTTCCAAAGAAAGATGAAGGAGACACACAGGGAGAGGGGGCATTTGAGTCAGAGTATAATAAGACACCGAGAAGCAAAAGAGCAGGGGACAATAATGTCATTAAAATAAGGAGCTTCTTAATAAGACTATGACCAGGAGATGTGGAAACCATACGGGATCTAAGGTTATAAAGAAAAGTTGGACTATACATTCTAACAACCAGTAATTGGTTAAGTAGATTCATGTGTTTGCATATGTGGAAGAGCATGCATACATCAAAATTATTAAGAATATGTAGACTAATTAGAAAAATGTTAAGTACAAAATAAAAACCATTTGCATGTGTCTATGAATATAAAAAAGACTGGAAGAATACATCTCAAAATGTTAAGACTAATCACCTCTTTGTGGTGGAATTATGAGTAATTTTGTTTTAATCTCTCTTTGTTTCTCTACCTTCCAGATTTTCTGTTTTAAGCATGTGTTACTTTGGCAATTGGGGGGAGTAGAGAAAGGGCAGAAACGTGTACTAAAATAGAGCAATGTAAGTTGGGTTCAGATTGTGAAACGCTAAGGAGTTTACATTTCATTCCACAGAAAATAAAAACTTATTCTAAGTATTTGATCAAGGATAAAAGGTGGATAGGTTTGCACATAGGGAAATAAATGTTGTTAAGGTATATGTACCAGGTTGGAAAAGTTGAGGATGGACAAGAGATGTGATGGACAAAAATAAGGCATTGACAGGAAAAACAGAAAGCACTTACTTGAGGTCAAATAGATAGGTTAATTGTTCATTGAACAGAGCAGGGGTCCCCAACCCCTGGGCTCTGGACCAGTAGTGAATGGTGACCCATTAGGAACTGGGCTATGCAGCAGGAGGTGAGTGGCAGGCAAGCAAGCAAAGCTTCATCTGTATGTACAGCCACTCCCTATTGTTCCTATTACCACCTGAGCTCCTCCTCCTCCTGTCAGATCAGCGGTGGCATTAGATTCTCATAGGAGACCCCAGATGAGACCATCTAGAAGCAGGAAAACAAGTTCAGGGCTCCCACTAATTCTGCATTATGTGAGCTATATAATTACTTTATTATATATTACAATGTAATAATAATAGAAATAAAGTGCACAATAAACACAATGTGCTTGAATTATCACAAAATCACTCCCCCCTCCATCCCAGTCCATGGAAAAAATATCTTGTATGACACTGGTTCCTGGTGCCAAAGAGGTTGGGGACTGCTGGAATAGAGGGCAGAGGGAAAGGACAGAGATTGAGGATAACTCCAGATTTCTGGCTTGCACAGTTGGTTGGATATAGATACCAAAAGCTGAAAGGCATAAGAAGAAAAAGGCACATTTTAAGGACAGGATGATGACCTTGGTTTTATGTACGACATACCTGAAGAACATTCCTGTAAGGATGTTAAGTGGGAACTTTTAAAATAAGGGTCTGGGTTTAGAAAAGGTGGACCTAGAAATGCAGATACATGGAAGATGATGCAGCCATGGGATTGAGTGAGTTCACTGAGGGAAAGCAGAAAGTGAGAGAACAAGGCTAAGGCTGGAACCTTGGGAAACAGATTTCTCATTTTATGTCTCTCTGTCTCTCCAGTGAACGCCTGTGCCCTATAGCAAAATATCTTTTTAAAAAGAAAGAAAGAAAGAGGAAAGAAAGAAAGCAAGAAAGAAAGAAAGAAAAAGAGAGAAAGAGAGGAGAAAGAAAGAGGAAAGAAAGAAAGAAAGAAAAAAGGAAAGAAAGGATGAGAAAAAGAAAGAGAAAGAAGAAAGAAAGAGAGAAAAAAAAGAAAGAAAGAAAGAAAGAAAGAAAGAAAGAAAGAAAGAAAGAAAGAAAGAAAGAAAGAAAGCAATCAAGCAAGCAAGCAAGCAAGCAAGCAGGCAGGCTATCTGGGGCCAGTAGGTGGTATGGTGGGTGCTTAAGGTGCTGGACTCCCACGTGGACCACCATGGTTCGAGTCCGAACCCCAGCAGCATGAAAATCACACCAGGCACATGTCCATGCATGTCCAAAATCCCAAGAGGAGAATGGAAGAGAAGGGATTTCTTCATGGATAAATAAATAAATAAATAGAACCTGGTCACTAATAGGGTATAGAAAAAACAAAAGGTCAAAAGATGCAAAAGGTATAGATCAAAAAGAGGTTAGTGATCACTACCTAAGACCAAATGTGGGGTAAAGAGAGGAGAATTAAATTTACTAAGTTTACTGAGTGAGCCTTCAGTAGAGGGTGGGATTTTTTTTAAAGCTCTCAAAGCTGACTTACTGCATGAGTGTTTTGAGACGGTGATTTCAGCACTCTTTTTCACAAACAAGGAAAGTGATGTCCACAGAGAAAAGTCTTAAGTCTCAGAGCCTGTTGCAAGCAGGCTTAAAACTATAATCAATTCCATGCCACTAGGGCTTAAATTACTACACATCAGCATGCTCTTCCCTTATACAAACACACAAAAAAAGAATACTCACTCCAAAAATATCTGTAATGGAATACAGTAAATAGATTTAGCCTTTCCCTTGACTTGCGGGGATGAATCACTTCTTACAGCACACAACTCTCCCTCTGACTACCATCTCTCTCTTTCCAGCTAACTTATGCTAGTCTTGAATCCCACCCGGACCTTCAACTCATTGATCATAGCACCTTCCCACCATCCCTTATTATCTTGATTTCCATCCTCTTTGCTTACCACATTTAAATTTCATGGCCAATCATTAGAACAATCACTTCCTTATAAACAACTCTCAGGGCCCTATTCTTTTCTCAAGCCATTGAATAGACTGCAGCTCTGGCTAAATCCTTCTCTTCATGTGCTTCATGCCTTCACTATGTCAATGAATAAAACAACCTATTAACTGCTCTCACTTTAAATTTGTGACCAGAAACTTTAAATGAACCTAAGGCTGCCTGACCACCTTAATGCACATCCCTAGTCCATTTACTCTATTTAAGTTTTCACACTTTTTCTCTCCTCCCACCTCTACCACCTCCTCCCCCATCCTCACTCTCAGTTGATGATCTTCCTTCCTATTTGGGGGAAACTTGATGTAACCAAAAGAGAACCTTAAGAGACCCCCACCATCTCATTTATCCACCCTCCAGAACCTGCCTCACACACTTGGCTTATACCCATATTCCTATTCAACGTAGTGTCCCCCTTCTATTGTACACCAGATTTCATACCAATCTGTTTTTTTTAATTTATTCATCTATTTATTTATTTTACATTTTTAAATACATTCAATCACATTATTTAGCTTACAAGGTGATCATTTCAGTATAAGAACATTTCTCCCCGGTCGAGTTGATAAAAATATAACAACACTACCTCCCTGTCTCAACAATGCTGTCTTCGTATTTTTTTTTTTAATTTTTAAGAGGGCATGTACACTTATCAGAGAGAGACAGAGAGAAAGAAAAGAGAGAATGTGAGAAAGCATCCCCCATGGGGGACAGTCACACCACAATCCCTTCTCCCCCATTTCCCCCTCCTTTTGAAATTTTGCACACTCATGCACATGTTCCTGGCATGTTTCTCAAGCTGCCGGGTCCAGGACTCAAACTGCACAGTAGGCCATGTGTGGTCCAGCCGTAGGAACCACCTTGCCACCAGCTGACCCAGCAATCTATTTTATCCTAACTTACCTGCTCTTATTGACATTTTTGTCAAGATCACCAATGACCCTTAATTGCCAAATTCAATATACAACAGTCAGTCTTCAGTTTACTTGACCTTTCAACAACACTGGACTAAGATAAGCTCTTCTCCTTGAAACTATCTCTTCTCTGGCTTCCATCCAGGGATCACATGTTTCTGGTTTTCCTTCCACTTCCCTGGGAGCTCTTTTTTGAACTCCTTTAATGGTTTCTCCTGTTTTTCCCAATCTCTTAAAGTGAGAGTGCCCCAGGGTTCAGTCCTTATTCCTTTTCTCTTCTCTACCTGCATTCACTCCTTGGTGATCTTATTCAGTCTTGGCTTTCAATAGCATCCAAATGTTGGCAAATCCCTAATTTATGTGTCCAATCAAACATCACCTCTGAACTCCAGGCTTATTTTACAGCTTCAATTACACTTAATGTTGCCAAAATGTTATCCTTATCCTCTAACTCCCCTCACCTCCTAAAGTTCCCCTACCTCAAAACCCTCAACTCTCTGGCTAACGGCAACTCAAATTTGGTCAAGCCATAGAAAATAGGGTCATGTTTTACTCCCCTCTTTCTTGCAGATACCATATTCAACCCATCCGTAAATCTATTGGCTCTAATTTCAGATATATCTAAACTAAGCCTCATCACCCCTCTTTCAAAACCCTGCAAAAGCTTTCTATTTCATTCAAAGGACTTACAACCTTAAAGGCCTCACCTCACCTGAGCCCCTTATTCTCAGTGACCTCATCTCTAGCCACTTTGGCCAGGCAGGCCTCCTTGCAGTTTCTCCAGCCTGCCAGATACACTCCACCTCAGAGCTTTGAGCTGGCTGTTCCCACTTCCCGAAATGTCTGCCTCCTGATGTCCACATGGATAACTCCCTACATCTTTCAAATCTTTGTTCAATTGCTACTTCCTCAGTGGGACCTCACATAACCCCCCCCTTTAAAAATTATGACAACCTCTGCCTTCTCACCTAGAATTTTTTATCCTGCAGTAATTTTTTAAAGCATTTATCACTATGAGGGGCCAGCAGGTGCAGTGGTGGTTAAGGATGCTGGACTCCCACTGGCTGACCATGGTTCAAGTCCCAGACCTGGCAGCTTGCTCTCTCTCTCTCTCTCTCTCTCTCACTCTCTCTGTCCCTCTCTGGTCAAATTAATATAAATAAATAAAAGTTAAATAAAATAATTCTTTAAAAAAGCATTTATCACTATGAAATGTTAGTATATTAGTATATAGTATATGTTTATTGTCATTTCTTCCCATTAGAACTTATACTCGGAAAAGGAAAGTATCTTCCTTCTTTTTGTTCACTGAGGTATTCCTCGTACACAGAATATGCTCAGTGCACACTTGTGAGGTGAATCATCTATTTCCCTACCAGACCAGAAGAAACACCAAGCTAGCCACTATGCTTTGATCATCTTTGTACCCAAACTTCATATATGTAGATGAAGTCGACAACCATTTATTAAATTGAACAAGAGGGGCCAGCAGGTAGCATGGAGGTTAAGCCAACTGGATCCCACATGGCCAACCAAGCAGTTCAAGTCCAGGACTCGGCGGCTTGAAAATCATGGCTGACACATGTGTGTGTACCCAAAATCCTAAGAGGATAATGGAGAAGGGTTTGCAGCATGACCATCCTCCTTGAGAGGTACCAATTTCCCTCTCTCTCCCTCCGTTTCTCTCTCTGGCAAGAGGACACACCTATAGCAAACAATTTAAGTAAACAAGATAAATCAGTGGTCTAGCAGCCCACAAGAGTCCCTTCATTTCTCTGAATTCTGTTACACTTCCTTTTGCAATAGTCTAACTATTAGAATTTGTTCTGGAAAAATCACAAGCATGGTAGCAGGATGAGGCTGGTCTCTGATGTGTTTTAAGAGAGTTCCCACCTACCTTTGAAAATGTAAATGGCGCAAATATCAAGAAACCATCCCATTCTCAAGGCTTGGGATGACTGTGACCAGTCCAAATATAAGAAAGTCACCTTGCCTTCCCAGATGATGTATTTCATCATTGGAGCCTTTTCCTAAATGCATTTCTCCAGACTTCCCCCAAGCTGTTGCTCATTCCTGGTACCTACTAAATAAATTGAGTATTGTACAGGTTTGCTTCAGAGTGTTTGTTTACTAGTTGAAGCCTGCATTGAGGCCAGGATTATTTCATGGTGCTCAGTTGGCTGGCCTTCTTCCAGCTCTCTCCTCTCCCAGTCTCTCACTGTGCAAAAAGGCAATCTCCCTCTCCCTCTGAAAGCGTGAAGCTCCTGAGAGTTACTTGACAATCACTTAATTCTCTGTTTTTTTGAGATTGTCTGCCTTCACTGTTTATATTCTCTGGTCTGGAGTTAGGTAAGTGCCCGTCACAAATATCCATGCCGAGCGCATTTTCATTCCTTTTAGTTTCCAGGTAAGGCCTTGGCCAGTGCTCTCCCCCTTTTTCGTCCTGTTATTGTGTTGCAAATGAAACACGTGCAGCTATTGGAGCAAGTACAAAAATATAATATGAACATGTCCTTATCTAACATGTCACTTTTGCAGTATTCCTTTTGGTTGGCTCTTCACTAACTCAACTTCCATTGTCAGAAATTATAATAATAAACCACCCTGAGTCTTGTAATTTTACAGACAGCTTCCATATTCTCTAAGCGACCAAAATCCCATGGTTCCTAATTAAAATATTCAAAGATGAAATTAAGTACTTTCCACAAGGTACATTAGTGCCTTCATTTAAGTTTCTAAGGTTAAAAATGAAACCCTTGCCAATAGAAAAAAAAAAGAAGTTGTTTTTCAGTCTATAGTACAAAGACTTCAAAGAGCATTCCACAGCGTGTTATTTTCTTTCCAGAAAATTCTTACACTATATAATTACTTTTGTATGGGAAATGAATAATGGAAGCCTCTAATGCTAAAAACAGCTAGACAGAAACCATCCAAATCAGATAGGCCTTTCCTCAAACCAAATGAAATATCAAACTGGAAAACATCTGTGTGAGAACAGTCCATGGAACAAAGCTCTTGAATTATTATTTAAGAGTGAAAGAGCATATCAGGGGAGAAAGTTACATGGGAAAAAAAAAAAAACCACAGTGCTTTCTTATCAATGTGTCAGGATTTGCGTGAGTCTCCTGCTTCACAGAAACTGTATCACTGACTGCACCCCAAAATGTCACAGAAAAATACCAATCAGAATGCAGGTAGGAGCTTCCAAGGCTTCTGGTTTAAAATAACAGTAAAAACCCAATTAAGGCTCCGTCTATTGCGACAGAAATAGAAATGCATTGATAAAGCGAAAGCAAAAGCCCACCTGCACGGAAATTAAACCACAGCTACTCCCCAGTTAAGAGAACAGCGTGCTTCACTTGGGTCGCCGGCAGAACTAATCCCAGCCAGAGCAGCCAGTGGGTTTGTGGGTGGGGGAGGGGGCTACGAGCCGAGCACACTTCATCGCCTGAAACGTGGAAGCATCCGCGCCGCATGACCTCGCTCAGCCAGAAGAAAGCCCGGGACCCTACAGAACAGCCACCTCGGTTTCAGAGGTGGCCGCGACGTGCGGCGGGGGCGGGTGACCCTGTCGCGCCTCCCCCGTCACTTCCCAACCCCGTCGTTACACAGGTCTCTGTCCCCAAGCTCCAAGACCCGAGCAGGCTCTGTTCTCTGCCCAGGATCCAGGATCGAGAGCCTCTCAACGACGTTTTAACAGGAGTAATTCCCGCGCTGGCAGCGGTTCAACAGCCCGGAGTGGGCACGCTGGCCCAGCTGGCGCCGGGACCCTCGTCTGGGTCGCCCGCCCCCGCCAACCCCACCCCGAGCCTGCCCAGCCTGCGTCCCTTGCGCTCCGCGCGCAGCCTGCTCCCGGGCAGGGGCTTTCCGGGAGTGTAGCCCCTAGGGCTGACTTTCCGCTAAGTGAACAGCCATGTTAGTGTCCTCCGGGCGTAGACCAGCCGCCAGGCGAGAGTGGGCCGACGACGGTCAGGAGTGCTCGGGAGTCCTCTCCACGCCTCCGCCCCCAGGGCTGCGACTGTTTCCAAACTCCGGGGCGCCACGGGCTGGGGTCCTTCCCTCCCTCACG
>NW_006159602.1:2818191-2828335 GCF_000334495.1 Tupaia belangeri chinensis | reverse complement strand
GAGCGGCCCCCACTCGGGCCGGCCTCTCCGTCAGCCTGGCAGCTCTCCCGCCCGCCGCCCGGCGCAGTGCTGCCCGAACAGCGCCCCCTCACCTCCGACGCCCACCGCGGCCGGCGGGGACCATTGCGCGCGCCCCACCTGGCCACGGACTCTCCCCGTTAACCCTTGCGCGTCCCTCTTCCGAAGAGGAGACGCCCCCATCCCCACCTGAGGAGAGGTTTGGCCTGGGGGCGTGGGTGAAGAGAAAGTGAGACGGCGGCCTGGGGCTGGGGGCACGACGGGTGGGAGGAAAGCCAGCAGAACTAAGAGGGCTTGTTCGTGCAAGAGGTGTGAGGAAAGCGGGGCACACTGTAGCGCGGGAGACACTTCTGGGGCGCCCTGGGGCTTGATCCACACCTGGCGTCTCCACCACCTTGGGTCTGCTGATCTGCGAGCCTTCCCGGGCGTTAATCCGTTCTTGCAACTCGCCTAGACGACTGGGAGTCTTTTTGATTTTAAGAAATGCAAAGAAAACCACTCTGGGCAACCGGCATGTAGAGTGAGTATCCGGGTTTTGAGGACGTGAAGCCTTTAAGAGTTCAAGACCCCAAGTCTGACAGTCCAGGTCATCCTCCCCCCATCCCCAGAGAAAACATCAAAGATGTGGGAGACGTCGTCGCTGCGTAGAGCGTTAGTAAACGTTTAGTTTACTAATTCCAAATCCTCGAGAAGAAATGATATTCTCTCTTATTGCTGAAAACAACAGAAAGGAAGCCCTTCGAACTGTAAATGTCTGGACGTGTGCGAGTTCTAGCTACAGTCTAGAGACTTTCCATCTGAGCAGAATGTCTTTGAATCTGTGGGTTCAGAGTAGACCCCCTCCCCTCGGGTGTGGCTCTTCTGTTTTGGCGAGAAACCTACCAGGTTAGGGCCACTGGGCAGGGAGAAGGTCCTTCTATTCCTAGCATGCAGTCACAGCCTCTCCAAAAAAATCATCTCCGCTGTTTCATCTCAGGAACGAAAAGTGTGTGTGTGTGTGTTAGTGGGGGCGGTGAGGACAAGGACATGGGGAGGTTCTACTGGTCATCAGCTTAGAGGTCATTAGGTCCACCTTCAATACCGAGCTAGTGTAAGACGCCTCTGCCAGGCAGTCTTCACGTTTCTAAAGTTGGAGTGGCTGCGGGTCGGGGGATCGAAAGAAACGTGGATTCCAGGGGCTTTCTCAGAATGAAAAGTGTGTGTGTGTGTGTGTGTGTGTGTGTGTGTGTGTGTTAGTGGGGAGGTGAGGACAAGGATATGGGTAGGTTCAACTGGTCATCAGTTTAGAGAAACCTCTAATGCCCTAGCCTACCCTTCTGCCTCCAGGTGTTCTCCACATTGTGTGGGCCCTTAAGAGGGAAAAATCATGCAAACTGTTTTTAAAGGTGGAATTGGGTTTAAATATATGAAAACGCAGTCTTAAACTTCACCGTATATTGAGGGTTTTCATCCAGACACAAAATCTAGCACAGGATCTTGAGAGTAACGTGAATCTAGATGATTGTGGCGGGAAAGAGAGTTCATAAAGAAACCAATTTTCTCCCACACCTGCTTCTGGGCTAGGAAGATGGAAGCCTGGAAGGAACAGAAAGGTCAGAAGGAACTGACATGGAAAGGGGACACTACTGCAATGGTGGGGAGCTACATATTTAGAGCAAAATGAAAGAGTGATGCCTTCACACGGTCCCTCACCCTGAAGTAATTTTCAGCACACTTCTGCTGCTTTGTTGTTTCTGTGACAAGCCTTACATAAAATGCATGCATTGCACACAGTACAATGTGTTGATCGTATTATTCTAAACTGTCCCATTTGTTTAAGGTTCCTGTAAACCATAAATTTGTCTTTATTGCATCTTTGAGGAATTTTCTAAGAGTTCGTGGAATATGTGTATTATGAAAAGGCTATGCATGGGGACCAGCAGATGGTGTAATGGTTATGTCACTAGACTCCTATGTAGTTGACCGCAGACTGAGTCCTGGACCCAGCCCCTTAAAACTCATGCCAGGCACAGGTGTGTGTGCCCAAATTGCCAAGAGGAGAACGGATGAGAAGGGATTATGGTGTGACCATGCCCTCTGAGGGGTGACTTTTCACTTTCTGTCTCTGTCTCTCCAGCGAGCACATTTGCTTATAGCAAAAATCTCTCTTAAAAAAAAAAAAAGCTATGTATGGATTTTAATTGTTTTGCACCAAAATAAACTCATGCTTTTTAAGATTTATTTAATTTTATTTATCATTATTATTATTTTTTAATTTGCTGCAGGGTACATGCACTCACCCAAGAGAGATAAAGAGCAGGGAGGAAAATGAGAAAGCAAGCCTCCAGGTTCAAAACTTCAAGCATGGTTGACCATGTGGGAGTCAGGTGCCTCAACCACCATGCCACCTGCTGGTCCATAAACTTGTACTTTAATTCCATTTTCCCACATATGATTTGAAGTCCTTTTGTATTATTTATTTAATAACATTCTTCATAATCCATAGCATATTAATATATGCATTTAATAAGAAAGAAATTAGAAAACAATTTAAAACCCTTTTCATGTAACAGGAATATAAATATGCAGATTTTAAACACAATTATTTTTGTCCCATTAATGTTTATAACTTACCTTACTATCATTAATGTATTTAAATTCTAAGTTATACTCATTGTGTAAGTTGTTGCCTTCTTCCCAGTTTTGCTTTGTTTTCAGAAATTTCCAGAGAGATAAATAGAATGTATTTAACCAGATCTGATCATTCATTACAAACAGCAAATTCAGCATAAATTTTAAAAATGTAAGCATTACAACCATGAGAGTCTCTCTCTATATATATATATTTTTTTTTTTCTCAGAGTGACCTGGAAATAAATTTTAAAATAGCAGAGCCCTTACAAATGTCTCTAATCATCTGTAATGGGGTGACTGAAACAGTAAATGCCAGCAGATGCCATAATCTAGGACACACTTTTTTATGGAAGAAATTGAAAAATCACAATTATAAATTAATCAAAAGTAAAAGATAAACTTATACTAGCTTTAAGCACTCTTTGACATACTTGATAAAAGTTTTTTAACCTTTCAAATGCCATTTAAGATGTCACTGAAAAGGTCTAGACACTGAGGTGGGACAGCAGCGCAGCAGTAAAACACCTCACTTGTGAGGTAGCCACATGGGGGAGTTACTGGTTCCTGCCTGGGCTGGCTGAGGCTGGGGGTGGATCATGGCATCAAGACGCTTTTGGAGGTTTTCTTTCCCCCTCCCATAAAAAAAAAAAAGGAACTTTTAAAAAAATAACTTATTTGAAGAGGAGGAGAATTTTTAAAACCATTTTTATGTATTTGCATACTTAACCTACTAGTTTTCACCATCCCAAATACAAAGATTCAAATTTATAAAACATGAATTATAGGAACCAGCAGTTGGAATAATGGCTATGTCACTTAACTCCCATGTAGTCGACCGCAGTTCGAGTCCTGGACCCGGTGGCTTAAACTCACGCCAGGCACATGTGCGTGCATGCCCAAGATCTCAAGGAGAATGGAGGAGAGGGGATTGCGGCGTCACCATCTCCCCTGGGGGGTGATTTCTCACTTTCTGTCTCTCTCTCTGTCTTTCTGGCGGCACACATGCCCTATAGCAAAAACCTCTCCAAAAGTAAAAAAAATTAAAAAAACATGAATTACAGTGAGCCTCTAATCTACTCTGAAAGAACGAAGAAAAGATATAATTTAACAAATGAAGATGAAAGGTTGTTATTTGATTTACAAAATGGTTCATCATGGTAGCATTTCACATAGCCAGTCTCCCTAGTAATTATAAATCATAATTCAATTTACAAAAATTTGACGTGTACACAACTTTTCAGGGATAATTCTGACCCATTAAGCACAGAGCGTCTGTCTATGATTCCAAGTAAGTTTCAATATATGAGCCATATTTATTTTGATCATCCAATCAAGTCAGATTACATATTTATACTATCAGTAATTGAATATACAAAACTTAGTTATTTGTGTTGCAAAAAAAAAAAAAGCTAGATCCAGACCAGCCCCATGGAAACTGGATCCAACCTGGCTGACTAAGCAGTTCAAGTCCCAGATCTGGTGGCTTGAAAAACTCACTGGGCACATGCATGTTCATGCCCCAAATCCTGACAAGATGGGGAAATAGAAGAGAAAGGCTTTCAGTATGATCATACCCCACTGGGAAGTGGTTTCTCCTTACTACCCCACCCCTTGTCCCCTTCCTCTCTCTGGTGAATACATGCCCCCTCTAGCAAGATTTTTTCTTTTTTAAAAAAGTCGAATCATTTCTTAAATAGTTCACACGATGACCATTTACAGTTCTTGTGTCTGTTGATAAAATAACTATAACATTAAAACTAAATATGAACAGGGTCAGTAGGTGGCGCGGTGGTTAAGGCGCTGGATTCCCACATGGCCACCGCAATTGGAGTCCTGGACCTGGTGCTGACTCGAAAATCACAACAGTGGTTTGTGCGTGCCTGCCCAGAATCCAGAAAGGAGAATGGAGAAGAGATTGCAGCTTGGCCATCCCCCGAGGAGGTGATTTCTCACTTTCCCTCTCTCTGTTTTTCTGTCTCTCTTCAACTAGCACCCCCTCCTTATGGCAAAAACCTTTAAGAAAAAAAAAAAAAGCTGAATATAATCACCAGATAAAAATTATATTCAAATATACACGGTCTGTCATAAAATCGTTTTAAGATACCACATCACCCTTTATACTTTGAAAGAGTGAGTGAAATTAGGAAATCTAGTCTTCCTTATAATAATTAGCATCTAGGCATCTGAAAATCTGAGCTTTAGTCCTCTTTCCACGGCAGAAACAAGCCGCTTTATCTTTCTGACTACCTATTTGAGGTTACCAATGAAAGATGCTCAAAGAAAGAAATGATCTTTTTTCCTCTGGGAAATTAATATAGTGTACCCACCTTCTTGAGCTAAAAGTGACATGACTGCCTGGAGAGCCAAAAATGTTTAAGCTTTTATGACCAAGGGTCAGTGCTGCCTCGTACAATCGACAGCACTGTTTATAAAGGGTTGGCCCCAGGTAGTTTACACAGTATTAGTGTTTAAAAGCATGTTGCTTCTAGCCACCCGGCTGATAAGAAATGGTACTGGAGATGGAAAAATCATAGTCTTTATATTCTATTTTCATGAAGTGGTTATGTGTACTTAACTACAAGTTATAAGTTTCCCCCTTGGGATGTTGACGGGACCAGCAGATAGTGTAACAGTTAATGTCTCTAGACATCCACACAGTTGACCACAGTTTGAGTCCTGGACCCAGTGACTTAAAACTCACTCCAGGCACGTGTGTGTGTGTGTGTGTGTGTGTGTGTGTGTGCCCAAAATTCCAAGAGGAAAATGGAGGAGAAGGGATTGCAGCATGACCATCCTCCTTGGTGGGTGATTTCTCACTTTCTGTCTCTCTGGAGAGTCCATGTGTCCTATAGCAAAAACCTCTCTTAAAAGAAAAAAAAAAAAGATTCACATTTTAATGCTTCATTAACCCTGTTAGGAATCTCTGTGTTCATTGCTTTCACAGGTCTCCTTTAACCTTTTTGATCATGACAATAAAAACATGAAGCAGGCCTTGGATGCCAATTGAATGGGTGAGTTTCAGAAGTTGGGGCCAGTAGATAGTAATGGTTATGTCACTGGACTCCCACATAGTCGACTGTGGTTCAAATCCCGAATCTGGCAACTTAAAACTCACACCGGATGCGTGTGTGCATGCCCAAAATTCAGAGGGAAGAAGAGAAGTGATTTCAGCATGGCCATCCTCCCAGAGGGTGTTTTATTGCTTTCTGTGTCTCTCCAGCAAACACACGCAAAAAAAAAAAAGTTGGGAACCAGCAGTTAGCGTAATGGCTATGTCGCTGGACTCCCACGTAGCCGACCGCGGTTCGCGTCCCAGACCCGGTGGCTTAAAACTCATGCCGGGCGTGTGTGCGTGCGTGCCCAAGATCCCAAGAGGAGAATGGAGGAGAAGGGATTGTGGTGTGACCATCCCCCCCTGGGGGGTGATTTCTCGCTTTCTGTGTCTCTGTCTCTCTCTGTCTGTCTGGAGAGCGCATGCGCCCTATAGTGAAAAATCTCTCCAAAAAAAAAAAAAAGTTAAGCACTTTGCTGGTGTTTAGCAGTTCTTGGCCTTCGAGGAGGCACATGAACAGGAAGAGTTAGCTTTGGACTGGGAAGGGGACAAAGGCTGGTTGTCCCCAGTGGTAGGAGAAACTCAGTTCCTGCTTGGTGACAGTGTCCTAGTGGAGCAGAGTGACCTAAGAGGGATCACAGTGTGATGCTCTGAGGGAGGCTGAGTCATTAGCTCCTTGACTTCCCAACCTCAGCAAAGATTCTGGTGCATCCAGACTTGTCCAGAAGCAGCCCCAGAGGGACCACGTATGGGCTTGGTGAACGTGCATCTCAGCAGAGCCCGGTGGACTGAAGACTAGGCTCCCTCCCTGATGTTCAAGCTAAGCCAAAGATTTCCTCTGACTGCATAACCCTCAGCAGGGGACTCCCAGTGAGACTGAGACTGCATTTCTCACTATTTTTATGGAGCATGGAGGCTCAGAGTAAAATTTACAGTAATTTAAAGCAAATAAGGATAAAAAAAAAAAAACCTTTTGAACAGCTGTGTTGGCAGTTATACATTCAAGCCTGCTACATATTCAGTTTACAAATGAGCCTTGCTATAATTCAAACATCTAAAAATGCCACGCATGCCACAAACTCAAACCGGCTGCATGCGATGTATCACACGAGGCTTTCAGTGGCATTAACTGATAAAAATGCCAAACTTGCTGTAGTAGTCATTGGTACGATTTGCCAAATATTTATGGTTCTCCCCGATTTCCAGCATGCCCTAGAATTGTACTTCATGCCCCCTTGTGGTTGGAGGGGGCCTACATGACTGATTCTGGTAGTGAACAAAAAGAGTAATTTTCATCCCAATTGGAGCCAATACAAGATGTTCAGTTTTCTTCCTCTGGTGTCATGTCCATCAACATTCAAGAGGATTTTAATTCATAAGTAGTGAAGTTACTAAAAATTTTAAATCAAAAAGTATTTCCGTTTCTTCCATAAACATTTAATTTTCAAATCTTAATTTCTTGATCTTTTGTTTTCCAGAGACATACCGTGTATGATTAGAAATCACCAACTCTTGAAGGAATTTATCAATAAACCATACAGAAGACAAAATTAATGGTTGGAAATAAATATCATAAGTGAAACAGAAAATCAGAAAGAACAGAAAATTTAAAATTCATTAGACTGCATCAATAAGACAGTCTAGAATGTCTGTTCAACACATCCATATCTTGAATATTTATTGCCAAAAGCAATTTCAAAAATGACTTTGCCTTTAGTTTCAAGAATTAATACTTTCTAGGAACTATATTCACCCCCAAGTTCATTTCATCATTACTTTCAGTATCCATGATAACCATCAATAGAACTTGCTCTTCAAATAACCCATGAAAACACAGAGGTGCCAAAGTAGATATGTATGTCTCTCTTTTTTATCTTGTTTACTTTTTGACTACCAAATTGATGCTAGAAGAGGCTCCTAACTTAACTGAAAGAGCATATCTCTCAAGAGAGAAGCTAAAAAAGATTGTGTCAAATACCTTTTATGTCCCAATTCATTTTCTCTCTCCTACCTTTGCAGCCACCAACTCTGCATGGATTCCCATTGATTCACACGGACACAGCTGTCAGCACTTTGTCCCAGGCTAAGATCATGCCCTTCAAGTCTCCTACCCTAGGGCATCCCTATTGATGCTTACCTGTGCAAGTGCAACTGTTTGTCCAAGCACACACCACTTCAAAATGCAGGGGGCAGATGGAACAGGGTAAAACTGTGATAGTGGGTGATAGGAGATGGGGTGCACATTCTCCATTTTCTTCTGAGTGGATATCCTGAGACGCTGTCACTTACGCAGCCTCTTCCCCACAAGATCCAGCAATCAGTTATACTGGCCAGTCTTAATGCCAAATTATGGTGAGCTCAGCAACGTACCCTCACCCAGCAGTACATAACCCCTGCTGCTGCCTCAGGCTTTCCTTTCTGGAGCACTCAGGTTAAGACACTAATTTCTCCAATTTTGCAACTTGCTCATTGGCACACAGCCCAGATCCCCTAATCACATCACCCACCTAGATTTTGAACTGGAAGCTAAGTGAGAAACTGTGGGCCATATTGGCAATGGATAAGAGCAGCTGCAGTAGTGGTTGTAGCCAGGTTTCTGTGTCCACGGGAGTCGTACGGGCGGTGCAAAATCAAGACAAATATTTCTCTTGTGAGAATTAAGTGCCTGGTTCTCTCCTGTAGTCCATAAATTCATAACAGAATTTAATATGTGCCCAGGGCTGTGCATAGCCTTATTCCAGGGAATGGCATTGTAGCCTTTCTGACTGGCACCTCTCAAGTTGTGCTGCAAGGAAACCAAAGTTCTCTTCTGAATGCCAAGGGAGGAAATAGCCTCAAGTAATATTTAAAGACTTCACTAGTTCTTTTAATTTTTAAAAGTTTATTCTATGAGAGAGGGAGAAAGAGAGAGAGGCAGTATCCTTGACATGGTCCCCATGCTGCAGTTCACCTCCCACCCCAGCCAGCCTGGATTGCAGGCACACTCCTGCCCAGTGTACTCAGGAGGTCTCCCAATGCAAACCAGGGTCATTCCTGTGTGGTCAGACTCACAGAGGACTGTGTTTTCCTGCCACCATTCAGCTCCCTTTGCTGGGTCTATATTCCTACGACCACCAAGGTATTCACCACAGCATTACTGACCATCATATAATAATGGAATCAACTTAAATGTCCCCAAAAGTAGGAAAACGGTTTAGTACATCACAATGTATCTACTGGCTAAAATATTCCCTGGATATTAAAATTATGGTTATGAAGATTATGGAATAATGAGAAAAACTTACATTATAATATAAAGTGGTAAAAAAGTCAGAATTCTCAGATTATATATGGACATCCACTCCAATTATATATTTTCTAATATAGAAATAAAATAAGATATTCGAAATTCAAACAGTGATCCTAACAGTAGTGGGATTATGAGTAATCTCCCATTTTCCAGATTGTGCTGAAATACGATTTTAATGAATACACACAAAAACAACAAACCTAAAACCCTCTCCCAGCTTTTACTCACCGGCGTGGCAGTTTTACGTGCGATGTGCTGGCACGTGCTGCCTGCCTGCCCTTGAATCTCTTCAGTACTTGCAATTATCTCCTTTCCAGCTAATGTGATGACGTCTCACTAAAGGTCTCTAATTCTTCTGTCTCTCCATGTTCTCATAAATAATAAAACAAGGCTCCATGACAACAAGTACATAAAAAGTTTTGTAATATCTCAAAGTAGTCCTGAAATCCATAGATTCTTAAGCTAATAAAGTGCTCTAGGTACATGGCTGTCTGGATGTATTACTCGGGTCTGTGTGGCAGAACCAAGGGATAAGAACACTCATGCTCAGATAGTCCTTCCAAACGCGTCAGCCCCATGCTCCTCATCCTTCTGCTACTTCTAAAGGAATTTTTCCTCTGGAAGCCTTCTTTGATGAATCCATTGCTCTTCCTGGAGAGGCCCAGTATTTGCTCCAACAGAGCCCTTTCCCTGCGGCGTGGTCTTTCCCACAGTGCATTAAATTCCTCCACTGTTGCGACTGAATTTTGTTCCCCATTGTATGACCAGTGCTTGTCAGAGTCCCTGGGACAAACCAGCCAATCAAAACCCAGTAAGGGGAACCAGCAGATGGAGTAATGGTTACATCGCTGGACTCCCACATAGTTGATCACAGTATGAGTCCCTGACCCAGCAACTTAAAACTCACATCAGGAGTGTGTGCATGCATGTCCAAGATCCCAAGAGGAGTATGGAGATGGGATTACATAATGGTTGACTTAAAACTCACATCAGATATGTGTGCATGCATGCCCAAGATCCCCAGAGGAGAAAAGAGAAGTAATTGGTGCATCGTCTTCCCCCCAGTGGTGGAAAGGGTGATTTCTCGATTTCTGTCTCTCTGGTACACATGTGCACTCCATAGCAAAAATCTCTCTCTAAAAAAAAAAAAAAAACCAACACGGACACAAAAA
>NW_006159602.1:2813239-2818150 GCF_000334495.1 Tupaia belangeri chinensis | reverse complement strand
CAACACTGCCTTCCCTACCAAAAACCCCTCTTAAAAAAAAAAAAAAAAAAAAAAAAAAAAACCAGCAAGGACTGAAGAAATCATTGTAATAAAGAAAAAAATCAGAAGCTAGGACCACTCTCTCAAATTAAAAGCAAGAGACACTAAGGGCAGGCTGACTTGCCTCAGGACCAGAAAAATAATAATTTCCCCAATGCAAAGTTAATAAAAGAGGGGAAACTGAGGCTAGGGAGCCTAAGTCTATGGCTCTCTGGTAAATCACATGCTCAGTGGCTCACCCTTTCTCTGGCTCAGTGCAATGCCATCTTCTATATGGTTTTCTGACTGCTCCATTTGTGCTAGCAGATCAAATCTACCCATGTCCCTCCTTTTCCCTACCTGTTACCCTTCCCAATAAAATCACGTGCTTCCCTCTTGTCCCTTCTTTCTGTCTTTCTCTGACTAACCCCTGGGTTTAACCTTCTTTCTGTCTTTCTCTGACTAAACCCTGGGTTTAGCAGACAGCAGAGCTGCCCATCAAGTGATCTGTTAAATTAAATTGAAATCTAAGATGTCGACCTCCCAGAGTCTAAAAAAAAATGCATTTCTGGTATAACTGGCACCTGGTTGCTTACCCAATTTGGCACTCAGTTCATTTGTACTGTTAACCGTCATCTTTTGTGGGTAGAAGTGGGGATAGATGGATAAATAAATAAATGGTTTGTTTTGTCTTTAGATATGAGTAAATGGATGGAATTACATGTAAGAAAACAACTATGGAAGTGATATTTTCAACATTCACTGCCATAAATAACATGGACTCAATCTGACAAATTGGAGGGGAATCATAGTTAATTAGGTTTGTATCTCTTCCTTTATGTGTAATCGTCAATTTACGGAGATTTGTTCGTTTTTTCATTGATTTAGGTAGAGAGATCATCAGCTGGGCATACAGAAGGTGGGCAGTGCACATTATCTTTCTTTTTCTCTAGCTCCCTTCCTTCCTTCATCCCATTCAGCTCCAAAATTCACTTATGATATACTTACCACCATAGCAGTGTCAAAATTACACTCCTACTGTTTACTTTTTACTACCAAAAAGCTCCAAACTTTAGCAGTTTAAAGTAATAAGCATTCATTACTTCTCATAACCTCTTCTTCAGGTGGGTGGGTCTAATGATCTGGACAGGCTTACCTGGTCTTGGCTGGGCTCCCTCATGCATTAGTGATTGGTAGGTGGATGAGCAGGAAAATGAATAGTCTAGGGTGGCCTCTCTCTCATTTCCAGTGTATGGGGAGGCAGGGATAACTCAGCTACACATCTCATGATCCAGAAGGTTAGGCCAGGCTTGTTCATGACTGTGGAGAGCAGCCAATCTGAGAAAACATGTGACCTTTAGACGCAGGCAGAAACACATCAGCAATGGTTATGAGAGCATTTACATATGAAAACGCTATCTGCCTGTTATCAATTATCTTCGTGTTGTTGACGATATCCAATACAGCAGGGCAGTATGAGGCTAAAGGAAGCCACATCTGTTTATCAGATTTCATCCCAAAAAGATCAGAGAAATTACATGGTCCAAATCGTTTTCACATCTTCAGGCGATTTACATCCAAAAACAACTGGCTGTGCATTCCACTTCCTCTTCCCCTCTTCTCTTTGCATTCCGTTTCCTCTTATCCCATTTTCTTCCCTTTAAAAGAATAAACCCGAGGCCAGTTCTGGGCCCTAGCTTTCTCCATCAGAGAAGTCGGGTCCACCCGATCCTCGCTTTTCTAAACTTGTGTGTCTTTGTGTGTTCCTTGTTGAGTTTATTTCTAATCCATAGCCTTCTCCACTCAGAAAAACACGTTTAGCTATGTAGATCCCAGTATATGACAGCAGCAAAGTTCCGAGAATGAAAGTCAAGTTCACAAAGTCTCCTGAGGCCTAGGCTCTAAACTTGCACTATATTGCTCCTGCCATAGTCTCTTGGCCAAAATAAGTCACAAGGCTAGCACAAGTTGATAGGGTGAAAAATTAGATTCTGCCCCTTGATGAGACTGCTGAAAAGATTTGTGGTCATTTTTGGAGTCCACACATTCCACCAATGTAAATCAACGCCAGTGTTGCTAAGCAGATTGATTGGAGACTTGAGAATGTCCTTTAGGTAGAATGTGTCCTTTAGTAGAACTCCTTGATTGTAGATCAGCAAAGCAATCTTTCAGTTATAGGTTAACAGAGGCAATGCAGAAATAACTTCATTAAACAAAACCTGCCATTAGAAGGTTACCTGCAACAATGAGACTTGGTCTGAATTTTGTCATGTAGCTTTCTGCATGACATGTAGCTCCAAACCTTCTGACTTCTAAATAGGGAGTAGGAAGTCAGATACCACATTGGCTGGGTCTGCATAATGCTAGTACAATCAGACACAGAACAAAGAAATGCACAAATTTGACTCAGCAGGACTGCCCCCACAACCACGTGGAAAGTGGGGCTCTGGAAAGTTGGGGCATTCACTGGGCTTATTCTCTATGAGGGCATTTATTATACAGTATACCCAAGATCTGATTGGCTTTCCTTCCCCACTATATTTCTAGTTTCTCAGAGACACAAATAAATCTTTTAAACCCATATATTTTGTATATAATATAGAACCTGGCTACTAAAGAGACAGAGAGACAGAAAGTGAGAAATCACCCCCCTAGGGGGAATGGCCACGCCACAATCCCTTCTCCTCCATTCTCCTCTCAGGATCTTGGGCACACACACACACACACACACACACACACACACACACCCAGAGTTAGTTTAAGCCACCGGGTCTGGGACTTGAACCACAGATGACTACATGGGAGACCAGCAACATAGACATTACGCCAACTGCTGGTCCCAACCACATTTATATTTTAAAATGTCTGTTTGTAACTAAATATTCGAAGATGTTAACACATAGAAACTATGGAAGTACTAGGTGAAAATAAGTTACTTCTTAGAAAAACAGAAACTATTCAACTTAAATCAGAAGGAAGAAGCTGTTGATGCTCAAGTTATATTCCAGAGGAGAAAAGACTCAGAAATGCATGATTTTTACACCATCTATAAAGAGAAACCTTTGAACCCTTAAAAACTTTTATCTAAGTTTTCAATTTACAATTAAATATCCAAGATTATATATTCTATATTAACTTCCTAGCTGTTCTCTGGTACAAAGATCCCAAAAGTTTATTTTATATTACTATAATTATTTATATGCAATCTCACTCCAAAAGTAATTATAATTGGCTTATAAAGATACTACATTGCAAGATTTAAAATAATAATAAGCAATTAGGGAACTTAAAAGAAAGTAGAATTAAAAATAGAAACCAGAAAATGAAGCCAGAATGAGGTCAATAAATGTCATGAGGGTCGATACTCTTTGCCAGAAGCAGCAAGTATTTGGGTTGAGGCTTCCTAGACACTAACCAAAGAGGAGCTTGTGGTCTCTAACTCTACATAGCACAGTCAGAGGTTCAAAACAGAGTTGGAAAAGCACAAGTTATGACTGGTATGAACCCTGAGAGTAAGTTTTCCCATTATGGTCTTGAGGACCTCATGTAATGGGATACCCTGAACAAAACCCAAAAGAAGACAGAAAAAAAAAGAGAGCCTCATGGGACAGAATTAAAGAATGACTGAGTAAAATCATACTGCAAATGCACTTAAAAAAATAGTGCACATTAACCCTTGACTAAGCCAAAATCAAAGTTTAGAAACAAACAGGCTACCAATGTATCCTTCAAGGAAAGCTCTGTAAATACTGATTCTCTCAAAGGAGAAACCAGTAAACATTACCAAATCCTGTAGACAGTAACTTCCGATAGGTCTTTTTTTCTCCATTTTCAATGTAACTCTCCAAGCTAAGGTGACTCTCCTTTCAGCTGAACCACCATACAGCCTTCTAATTGATTTGCCCTATTCTAATTTGTTTTTCTAACCACAGTCAATCTGCTTTCTCTAAAGCAAAGCTCTGGTTAAAACACTTGGATGTCTCTTGGAATGAATCCCCGACCCCTAATCACCAAATGTACATCTCCTGCCTGTGACTGTTCCCTTCATTCCAGCATTCTGTCTGAAATACTCTTTCTTTCAATCTTTGGCCCTCTGGTTTGGGTCTTTCTCTTCCCATATGAACCTAGAAGCTTCTTCTGCAACAAAGCCCTCTGCATTTGTCTGTCTCCCTCTCTAGACTGTAAGCACCACAAGAAGAGCTCTTGTTTCTACTTTAGCTGACCACTATATTCCTAAAGCCTAGCATGGTGCCAAGTACAGAGTAGTTATTTAATATCTATGTCCATAATTAATAGGTTGATTAATTAATTAATATTTATTATAGCAGATAAGTCCTTGGATCCAAATATTCTGTGTTAGTCCTTAAAGGAAAATTCATTTACCTTCATTAACAAGTAACAGGTCTAAAGACTTTTCTTTTTTATTGCCAGGGTGTGTGTGCTCTGACCAGAGGGGGAAAAAGCATTCCTTGATCAGGTGTGGTCATGCCACAATCTATTTTCCTACATTCCTCCTTTCCATAAGGATCTTGAGTACGCATATGCATGTACCTAGCATGTTTTTCTAGCCAGGAAGGCCAGGATCTAAATCATGGTTGATCACATGGGATCCAGCTTCCTTAATCTCTGAGTTATGGAGGTGGCCCTAGCACTTTTGATGTTGTCTTATGAAGAATAATTAACCAATACTCTGAGCTACATTGAAGAACATAGCATTTCTTTTTCTTTTCTTTTCTTTTTTTTTTTTTTTTTGGAGAGGTTTTCACTATAGGGCGCGTGCACTCGCCAGACAGATAGAGACATAGAGACAGAAAGCGAGAAATCACCCCCCAGGGGGGATGGTCACGCCGCAATCCCTTCTCCTCCATTCTCCTCTCGGGATCTTGGGCACGC
>NW_006159602.1:2796964-2813094 GCF_000334495.1 Tupaia belangeri chinensis | reverse complement strand
CACACACACACACACACACACACACACACCCAGAGTTAGTTTAAGCCACCGGGTCTGGGACTTGAACCACAGATGACTACATGGGAGACCAGCAACATAGACATTACGCCAACTGCTGGTCCCAACCACATTTATATTTTAAAATGTCTGTTTGTAACTAAATATTCGAAGATGTTAACACATAGAAACTATGGAAGTACTAGGTGAAAATAAGTTACTTCTTAGAAAAACAGAAACTATTCAACTTAAATCAGAAGGAAGAAGCTGTTGATGCTCAAGTTATATTCCAGAGGAGAAAAGACTCAGAAATGCATGATTTTTACACCATCTATAAAGAGAAACCTTTGAACCCTTAAAAACTTTTATCTAAGTTTTCAATTTACAATTAAATATCCAAGATTATATATCCGATATTAACTTCCTAGCTGTTCTCTGGTACAAAGATCCCAAAAGTTTATTTTATATTACTATAATTATTTATATGCAATCTCACTCCAAAAGTAATTATAATTGGCTTATAAAGATACTACATTGCAAGATTTAAAATAATAATAAGCAATTAGGGAACTTAAAAGAAAGTAGAATTAAAAATAGAAACCAGAAAATGAAGCCAGAATGAGGTCAATAAATGTCATGAGGGTCGATACTCTTTGCCAGAAGCAGCAAGTATTTGGGTTGAGGCTTCCTAGACACTAACCAAAGAGGAGCTTGTGGTCTCTAACTCTACATAGCACAGTCAGAGGTTCAAAACAGAGTTGGAAAAGCACAAGTTATGACTGGTATGAACCCTGAGAGTAAGTTTTCCCATTATGGTCTTGAGGACCTCATGTAATGGGATACCCTGAACAAAACCCAAAAGAAGACAGAAAAAAAAAGAGAGCCTCATGGGACAGAATTAAAGAATGACTGAGTAAAATCATACTGCAAATGCACTTAAAAAAATAGTGCACATTAACCCTTGACTAAGCCAAAATCAAAGTTTAGAAACAAACAGGCTACCAATGTATCCTTCAAGGAAAGCTCTGTAAATACTGATTCTCTCAAAGGAGAAACCAGTAAACATTACCAAATCCTGTAGACAGTAACTTCCGATAGGTCTTTTTTTCTCCATTTTCAATGTAACTCTCCAAGCTAAGGTGACTCTCCTTTCAGCTGAACCACCATACAGCCTTCTAATTGATTTGCCCTATTCTAATTTGTTTTTCTAACCACAGTCAATCTGCTTTCTCTAAAGCAAAGCTCTGGTTAAAACACTTGGATGTCTCTTGGAATGAATCCCCGACCCCTAATCACCAAATGTACATCTCCTGCCTGTGACTGTTCCCTTCATTCCAGCATTCTGTCTGAAATACTCTTTCTTTCAATCTTTGGCCCTCTGGTTTGGGTCTTTCTCTTCCCATATGAACCTAGAAGCTTCTTCTGCAACAAAGCCCTCTGCATTTGTCTGTCTCCCTCTCTAGACTGTAAGCACCACAAGAAGAGCTCTTGTTTCTACTTTAGCTGACCACTATATTCCTAAAGCCTAGCATGGTGCCAAGTACAGAGTAGTTATTTAATATCTATGTCCATAATTAATAGGTTGATTAATTAATTAATATTTATTATAGCAGATAAGTCCTTGGATCCAAATATTCTGTGTTAGTCCTTAAAGGAAAATTCATTTACCTTCATTAACAAGTAACAGGTCTAAAGACTTTTCTTTTTTATTGCCAGGGTGTGTGTGCTCTGACCAGAGGGGGAAAAAGCATTCCTTGATCAGGTGTGGTCATGCCACAATCTATTTTCCTACATTCCTCCTTTCCATAAGGATCTTGAGTACGCATATGCATGTACCTAGCATGTTTTTCTAGCCAGGAAGGCCAGGATCTAAATCATGGTTGATCACATGGGATCCAGCTTCCTTAATCTCTGAGTTATGGAGGTGGCCCTAGCACTTTTGATGTTGTCTTATGAAGAATAATTAACCAATACTCTGAGCTACATTGAAGAACATAGCATTTCTTTTTCTTTTCTTTTCTTTTTTTTTTTTTTTTTTTGGAGAGGTTTTCACTATAGGGCGCGTGCACTCGCCAGACAGATAGAGACATAGAGACAGAAAGCGAGAAATCACCCCCCAGGGGGGATGGTCACGCCGCAATCCCTTCTCCTCCATTCTCCTCTCGGGATCTTGGGCACGCACGCACACGCACCCGGCATGAGTTTTAAGCCACCTGGTCCAGGACGCAAACCGCGGTCGACTACGTGGGAGTCCAGCGACATAGCCATTATGCTAACTGCTGGTTCCCAAGAACATAGCATTTCTATCACCTCCATTTAGGTGGGGCCAAGATTTTCCTCGGAAAACAAGTCATGACACACTCTTGATCAAGGAGATGTGGGTAATTAAGGTCCTGACATTTTGTGCACTTAGGACAGGATCATAATTTTAGTGTGGGAGTAGGTGCTGCCAAATCTTATATCCTCAAGGAATTTTACAAGGCTTTGCCACCGCACTTTTCAAGAAAGCATTTTGAGTTTAAGGATCTTATCCCATTATGCAACAGTAGGAAGATTCAAGAGGCCTAGAGTCTATCCTGACTTTGTCACTACCTAATCCTGGTGGTCATAATATGCTCATTCCTTTCCCTGAAACTGAACAACTCAACCCTTCCACTCTGGGCCTGGCTCTGCCAGGGTCTAAACAATTAAGTCTTAGTCTTGGGTGTCTTCCCCACCTCTCCCACCAAGGGTTGCCACAAAAGCAATCTGCTCTCACCAGCAGGCTGAGGATGTCCATTGTCCTCTGTCCAACCATACTCTTGAACCAAACCAGCTAGATACTCCTCTCTGTTTCTAATCTCTAGAATGGTGCTTCTTTGTCTGTAAAATTTTCATTGCCCTCATCTCTTCCAATCCCACCTTTTCCTGCTAGGAGAACCTCTTACAAGTCTCAATTTAAAAAATCTCTTCCATTAAAACCTTCAGGGAGTCCCTTGGTGGTGTTGGAATCACCCTCCTTTGTGTCCCACAGTACCTGGAGCCTACTTCCCTCATTATACCTATGGTGCTCTATTGAGCTGATTATTCATATGTCTATCTTTGCTGCTGATCAGTAAGCTCCATAAGGCAAGGATTGAACCTGTGCTCCTCTTTATAACCCCATAACCAAAGTCTATGTCTAGTAAAATGAATGGGAAAGAAGAAAGGAAAGATCCAACAGATCTTTTCAAATAGTTCCAGGTCTTTAAAGTTCCCATAGTTTCCTCATTTTCAAAATGGAAATACAAAACTTAAATTATTTCTCAGATTTGCTATGAGGCTAGAATGAGCTAGAACACCTAAAGCAGTTTGCATGGTACCCACATGCAGTAAGAACTCAATAAAGAAGTATTACCATATGAAAATCATATATGACATAAGGATAGAAGGAAGACTGAGGATTTCTGTTCCATTTAAGGGGCACGTTCCAGTGGTCCCAGCTGCTTAAAAGCAAAATGTGCTATCTCAAGAAGAAATAAAACTTCTATCACAAGAAAATTCCCAGACTAGTTTGGAGAGCTAGCTGGCAGTGAACAAAATTCACACTTTAAATAGGTAAGTAGATGACTATGCCCATGTTGAAGTTAGTATTTCCCTCTCTCTGAAGATTCACTAATGTCTAAGCACCCCATTATATTCTTCAAAGATGGAGGAGAAAGAAGAGAGCAGGATATGGAGGGAAGGAGGAGAGGGAAGGAGAAACAACAGCAATGACAACAACTAGAAGAAACAGTAGCAGTGAGACTACTACTCATTCAAGAAGATTGAGAGACCTGGTAAAGAACCAGACCTGGGACCAGCAGTTAGCATAATGGCTATGTCGCTGGACTCCCATGTAGCTGACCATAGTTCGAGTCCTGGACCTGGTGGCTTAAAACTCACTCTGGGCACAAGAGGAGAATGGAGGAGAAGGGATTGCGGCATGGCCATCCTCCCAGGGGGTGATTTCTCGCTGTCTCTCTGTCTCGCGAGTACATGTGCCCTATAGCAAAAACCTCTCCAAAAAAAAAAAAAAAAAAGAACCAGGCCTGAACCTGAATCCAATCTAGATGAGCCAGCTCCCAGATGACTACAATGAGTGAGAAAAAAGTGATTAGAGATGTATTCCAGTGAGACTTACCAATTATGGTGGGTCATCATGAAAATCATGACATATATTTGTTTTCCTTTTCTTTCCTTCCTCCATTCTCCTTGTGGGATCTTGAGTATGCACACACATGCACCTGGTATGAGTTTTAAGCCTCTGGGTCTGGGACTTGAATCGATTCAACTACGTGGGAGTTCAGTGACATTACCACTATGCCATCTGCTGGTCTCAGTATTTTTCCATTTTTCTATGCAAAAATGCATCACGACTTTTCCAATGACTTAACATGTTGTGGCCAAAGCCATTTGGTGCAAGATAGAAGCTGAATGACATCAGTTTGTTATTTGTAAAATATTATTCTGGTCATAATATCACAGTCTTCGGGTGATGAAGATTCTCTGGGATGATCACTTTTCAATAGACTGATCACTCAAAAGTCACACCATCAGAATGAAGTTCATCTTAAAATTCCATTGCCACATTAGCATTTACCTCTGCAAATAAAATATTATCATCATTTTAGAGTTTTTAGCTCCTACAATTGGAAAGAACTTATTTAGATGAGGAAGGATAGATTGGTATCTGGAAATAAAAATGAGAAAAAAAGTAAACTCTCTACTATATAATGAACTATATAATTGAAGGACACTTACAAATTTTAATTCACTCTATTTTGACCAAATCCCCGTAATATAGAATTCTGACGTAATTATTCTGAGGTAGAACTTCACCATCAGTATTTTTTTTTTTTTAATCTTTTCTGGTGAGTCTAGTGCACCAGAGTTGACATGGCAGAGATGAAGATCAGGTTTGTGTCAACTTGGTCATTTTCTTTCCTAGATTCTATTTGCATACTAAAAGAGTTTCATTTCAGCTAATCTCTAAATACTATTTTCTAATGAATATTTCTTTCCAATTTTTGTATTTGATTGCCTGTGATATAAACAGGCTCTAGACAATTTTTAAACCTTAAAATCGCAAATGCAAGGAGAAAGGAAAACTCCAGGTAACAAATCAGGTGATAGAGTTAATAATAGTCGTGGGTAAAAATAACTTCCAAATTATAGCCCCCGAGTTCCCTCGTATTTAAGCTGCTTTTCTAAATTTGGAAGCCAATGCAGCGCTTCTTTGGCCTTTGGTAGTATCGAAGATCCAGAATACTTTTGTATCAAAGCACTGATGTCAACTCTTCTAGGCATTTCTTATTTTCAGGAATCAAATTAAAGCTGAAGGTAATCAGAGCATGTGTTCTTCCTCAACAGATTTTGGGCTTTAATTGTGTGTGAAGTCATCTTCACTGTAGCACAAAATCCACCAGAAGAGTGTGTTTAGTCATGGGATAAAAAATAAATAAATGTAATCCCACTCCCTCTGGTGGTGTAATCTCCAAATGTCCACTGAGTTTGTATTTAGTTAAAATGTTCAAAATGGATTCAGAACTCTCTTATAATGAGTTTCTGTTTCACCCAGTAGATATTAAGTCATCCGTCTTAAGGGGCTAGCCAGGAATTTTGTAAAAGCTAACTGCAGTAGCAGCTAGTCCCTGTAGTTCCTAAGGTTTCATATGCTTTATGCTAATGTAGGCAGAGAGACCCTCTCTAAAACAGGTCTAAGAACCCATGTTTACCTTTGCCAGGCATAAAGTCAATTTTTAACGTTTTAACATCTTTGTTTATGATATCTAGTTCACATATACTCTAGGTATATCTTTGTGGGGTGCAGTATGGTTTTCTAAAGCATGCATAGAGTATATAATAATCAAATCAAGGATATACATGTATTCCTCTTCTTCCACATTGAACATTACATTGTGCATTTGATAATAGTAATACTAGGTTTCTTGCTTTCAGGCTTTTTTTAAATACATATTTTTTAATATTTATGTATATTATATTTAATCACATATCGCTTTACAGTGTAAAATACATATTAAATTGTCTGTATTTTAAACTCTGCAGTGGTATACCATCCCCAACCTCTTATGAAAAGATGGTTCTTATTGTTACAATTAGTATAAAACAAAAATAATAACAGCTGTGCCCTGTGCCATCGAGTCCCCAGGTTCATGGCAGTGATTTCTTAATGACTGACCAAAGTGAGAGCAAAACACAGGAAGTCTGAACTTCCGTGTTGGAAAATGTTCCTCCCTCTACACTGTGGTAAGGATATCACAAACAGAAAGATCACCAAAGGTTTGCCAAAGGAAACAACCATACATAAGTCTTTTCAAAAGAACTGATTAAATACTTACCTTGCTTCTTTATCATGCAATATTCATTTTCTGTTAGAAAGTATTTCATTCCTACAATATACACAGGCACAGTGACCTCATTAGAGAACTAAAGAGTCCCTTGCTCCAAAATACACCTTACGATCCTTTTCTGTTTGAGCAAAAGCCAATATTGTACAATAGTTAAAAAGCAGACTTTGGACCCAGTCAGCTCAGCTCAGCTAATTGCTAGCTGTGTCACCATGGGCAAGTCAGTATCAACCCACAACATGCGGCTGTAATACAGACAGCACCTTACAGGGAAGGCAGGTAATGAAAGTTCTCACTCCTGGAGTTGCTATGAGGTATAAATAAATTTGCATATGGATGAAGCTTAGAACAACATCTGGCACAGAATATGCAAGTGTTCCCTAGTATTACTGATGTTTGATGGAATAATTCAGACACAAATATGTACAGCTTTGAGTCATAATGGACTTCTCTCAGCTGTTTAAGTAAACTATTTTCTCCAGCCTTAGGATCCTTTCACACGTTTTCCCTCTTCTTTCCAATGTTCAATACCATAACCACTAGCCACATGTGCAGCTATTTAAATGCAGATAAATGAAAATGAAATGAAATGCAACAGGCAATTCATCAGTTGTACTAGCTGCTTTCAAAGTACTCAATCACTATATGTAGCTAGTGGCTATTGGGGAATCAGACCTGACCTAGAGGTTTACTATCATCACAGAAGTTTCTATTCAACAGTACTGATCTAGACAAGTCTGTCTTCTATTCCTTATCTCTTTAATTGCTATTCAACCTTTATATTACTGTTTAGCATTACTCCCTCAATAGATCCTTCTCTGAATGTTAGATTCCTATATTTATCCTCTTATAACATTCTGGAATTTTCCTACAGAACACTTCATATATATATAAATATATATGTAATATATATATATAAATAATATGTTTAAAGAATGATTTTCCCACTAGGCTATATAAGACTTTGAAAAAAGAGATTGAGTAGGTATGCAGTATGTACCTAATAAATATTTTCAGACTGAATGACCATGAGAGGAAATTTATAAAAATGACTTAATATTTGAATAGCTAACATCTGTCATATGCATACTGTGTGCCAGGCATTATGCTAAACACCCTATATATTTCAACTCACAGAATTCTAACAACTTCCAAAGCACATGTTTGTATCAGTTATCTATTGTTACATCACAAACTATATAGTAGTTTAAAACAGTATGTATTTATTATCTCACAGTTTCTGTAGGTCAGAGGTCTAGGTGTGACTTAACTGAATCCTACGTTTAGGTCTTATAGGCTGCAGTCAAGGCATCAGCTGGGCTGTGTTCTCATTTGGAGGCTCAACTGAGGATGCAACCACTTTCAGGCTAACTTGGATTGTTGGCAGAATTCATTTCCAGAATTAGTTAGGGAGGGTAGCATTTTAAATAAGATTTATCTCTGTCCTAAGCTTAAGTGGTAATTTTATTTTTAATTTTCTAGGGAGCACATTCACATGCACTTGCTGGAGAGAGGGAGAGAAAGAAAATGGCAAAGCACCCCTATGGAGAATGGTCACACTGCAGTCCCTTCTCTTCTGTTTTTTCCTTTCAGGATTTTGGGCACACAGGAACATGTGCCTGGCACATTTTTCAAGCCACTAGGTCTGGTATTCAAATAGCACAGCCAGCCATGTAGAATACAGCTGCCTTAACCTCCACAACACTGCTGACCCTTAAGTAGGAATTTTTAAGTCAATATCATAATGTAACTCAGAGGTAACAGATACAATTCTATTGCTAGGGGCTTCTTCTAAATAACAGGATAGACATAGAGAAAATGAGAGAATAACTATATTTTTTCCACCATTCTCCTTTGCTTTACCAAAACTTATAAAGGAGTTTCCCTGAAGATTTTGACTCTTACAATACTGGGTGGGAAGGGGTGTGATTTCAAAGTTCCTGGTGGTTCTCTTTACAACCAAAGGTGGAGTCCTACACATAAGGCTGTATCTTCCAGCAGGGTTTCTTACTAAGCTCTTGGCCACACAGAGACAGGTCAAAGAACTAGTTTGGAGTAAAGAAACCTATGTGAAAAGTTAAATTACCTGGCATGAGTTTATTGTTGCACGTGGATGTTGCACATTCCACTAGAAGGTGAGAAAAGGAAAAGAGAAAGGACACCTAACAAGGTGGGGAGTTAAAAAAAAAATCTGATGCCATAAATAGTCAAGATACTTAAAAACACTATTCAAAGTCAACAGGTAGCATGGTGGTTAAGGTGCTGGACTCCCACGTGGTCAACCATGGTTAGAGTCCCGGACCCAGGAGTCTGAAAAACACACCAGGATTGTGTTCATACATGCCCAAAATCCCAGGAGAGAATGGAGAAGGGATTGCAGCATAGCCATCCCTCCTGGAGGAAGATTTCTCACTGTCCCCCTCACTATCTCTCTCTGTCTCTCTCCAGCAAGCACAAGTATCCTGTGGAAAAAACTTTTTTTAAAAATTAGCACTATTTATATGTCGTTTCCTGCTTTCCTGTTTTTGATATTACCCTGTTCTAAGCTGTTACACCTTTTTTCACTTATCTCCAAACCAGTTTTACAAAGTAGCTTTAAGTTCGAGTAAAGAAAATGATAATGTCCCTGAGTATTCAGCATTGCAGAGCAAGTATATCTGGTGGGGGGCCCATACTCCTACCGAAGAGTCAAATTCTTCAAGTAAACTTTAGCAGAAACCAGGAGATGGTTAAGAGCCAGGTAGCAACCAAATGGAACTGGCAACCCCTCCCCTTAAGTACAGTAAAGAAAGGTGACCCTTACAGGGAGGGAGGCAGACTACTTAGCTACATCCAAGCTCTCTGGGTCCGGAATGCTTTCCTCATGCTTTGTGCTATAGAGTCATATTAACTGTTCTCTAAGCAATGCAGACTTTTCTCTTCAACTATCCCACTAAACCTGGTAAGTTTGCTAGTCCATCGCCCTGGGAATCGTGCTGTCTGCAGAGACTGAACACTGGGAAACAGCCCCTTATTGCCCTCTGAATGGGTAGCCTCTGTGAATGACAAAAATGACTTGCAGAGGTGTCACTTTGAAGAATGAGCATCCATCATTTCAGTGAGGAGTTACACAGGGATCAGAGAACTGTAAGCTCTGGTCCCCTTTCTCTTCTGCTGTCAAGGGAATGCTTACAAAGTCTGAGCTACAGAATCCATCCAGGAAAGTGTCAGAGGCAAGGTAAGGACTAGCAGAGCTCCTGTTAGCTCATGCACGGCCTCTTCTGAGCATTATTTTCAAGAGAGAGCCTCGACACATCACCCTCTCTAGGGCAATGGTCACCAATGACTGTGCAAAGTTTGCAGTTATGTGCTTTCTTGTTTGTCAGCTGACAGCAACACACACACCACGCATACACACATATCCCACTGCTAGGATCATTTCCCTGCAGTAACTGTAGCAAGCATCTTCTCTATGGTCCCAGTGGGGATGGTGATAGTGCAAATTCTTTGGTCCTAAGAAATGCAGTAGCCTCTGACATCTCTTCTAAACTCTCCTAAAAGTCCTCCATGGGGGTTTTCTTTGTGGAAGACCCACTCTACTTTATTAACTCCACTGTAGACATTTTACCATCTTCTATACTTATTCAAGACAGAGTCTAAGCCAAGAAGGACCTTGGAGGAAAGGAGATGTGTGTTCTTCCCGGTGTTTAGACTGAACTACTAAGAAACATGAGATATGGCACAGATCTTAATTGTTTCCCCTTAAAAGAGGAAAGATGAGTTATCAGAGACACTACATAAAGCCCGCACACCTTTCTCAGCTAGCACTTGATATCAGTGTGTCTTTGACAGGGAAGAGGATTCCTTTCCTGTAATTGCCTTCCACATTGGAAGCATGCATAAAAGATACAGACCCTGGGATCAGAAAGACTGGCTTCATGGTTTACTGTAAGAGAATTATGGATTCCTTTGCAAAAAGATAGTAAGAATATGCTGCACTACATACATTCATTTCAATGAATGAAACAATGAATGTAAATAACAATAATGAATCTAAGCAATGTATTACATGAATAATGAATAATGATACAATGATGAATGTAAAACATTGAGCATTATGCCTGATGCATAATAAATACTCAGTAAGTACTAGATGTCATTATTAAATTATAGTCGTCATCATCGCTATCATCATTTTAAGCAATATTATCCATCAAGGGAGACATTGGAAAAACAAGGAACTGTGATTTAAAAAAAAAATAGTTAAGACTATTTATATTTAGTTCCACATTCAAAAAGAGTTACTTTTTCTTGTTTTGAACTTATTTTATTTTATTTGTCAAATACTATTATATATTGTGGCAGACTCTGCCTCCCACAATGTAGACTGTGGTTCGAGTCCTGGAGCTGGCAGCTTAAAATACACTGGGCATCCCCGTGCGTGGTCAAAGTCCTGAGAGAGAAGTGAAGGAGAAGGCATTGTGGCATGGTCGTCCTCCCTGGGCAGTGATTTCTTGCTTTCTATCTCTCTGTCTCTCTCTATTTCTCTGGCAACTGCACACACACTATGGCAAAAATCTCTCTACAAAAATTTTTTAAAAATTAGAAGTACTATGTAACACTTATTACTATATGACAGTTACTCTCTAAACATAGAACTTATTGAATAACATTCGTATTATAGTATATTGAAAAAATTATTTTAAGGCCAAATATAAATTATTTGAAGAATGCATATGCTTTTCCTTTATCCACTCAGAGAACAACTGAATATATGCCATGGGCCAATCTTGACGCTAATCATTGGGATGGTAATGCCAAAGAAGACACATTATCTGCCCCAAATTTACATTCTTTTGAGACTTTTAAAATAACCTCTGTGTTTTTTCACTCTAAGTTTCAAGCTAGGTATAATTAATAATTATAATATAATTAGTGTATTATAATATAATAATTGACTTTTAAAATAATCACTATGTTTTTTCACACTAAGTTTCAAGCTAGGTATAATTAAAGAGAGTGAAACCATTCATTTAGCAGATAGTTTTGGATCTGCCTTAAATAAACTATTTAAATTCCTAGGATCATTCATTAGTGACTCCCAGTAACTACAGTTAGCATGGATACGCAGAAAGGATCATTAAACCCACTATGTGATACAAGAGCAGATTGGGCTTGGCTTCTTGTTCCAGCATCACGATCAGAGACAGCAGAAAAATGGAGCAGTGTGAGCCATCTTGGTGACTCAGACTGGAGTGGACAGAGAGACACTTGGAGGACTCCCTGCAGCACAGCTGCAGGCCATGTGACCTAGCTGATCAGGGCCAGAGCTACAAGGGAACGTTGACCTGCAGTGGTCGCCATTGGCTGATCATATTCAGCAAAGGTGCTGGTCAAGCTAGGTGGCTCAGGGCAGAACAGCTCAAAAGGCAGGCTCTGCCATCCCTGCAAGTCACAGGACACTCTCATGTGTATCCAGGAGGTGGCAGGGCCTCCTGGCCATAGCAGTGACTTAGAAACTGTGCTGGCAAGGACACATTAGTAGAACAAATAAGAAAGCCATGCAAATCTAAATGTATGGATATACTCACGTGTGCATATTATATATAGTCATCTTGATACAAATTATGTCAGAACTGTTTAAACGTTTTTTATTAAAATGAATATCTTTGTCATAAGGAATAAATGCTACTCTGTGTTCATGAATCCTGTTCTTTGGAGGGGGGGTGTTAATAGGAAGGTTTTTTTTTAATTTATTTATTTTCCATTCATTCATTGTCTATCATTGTAGCATACAAATTGGGTTTTCCCATCCAGAATACACTGTATATTGGCTCAATCAAAGATATTACCATACATGTTATCGTCAACAAATAATTTCCCACTTTGTGTTTCTTATAAATTTTATTTCTTTTTTTTCCACCTTGATTCCCTCCCTCTCACCCTCTGCCATTAATTCGATTCTTAATCTGCAATGTTAGAGCTATGTCATTGACTTCTTCATTCATTTATTCATTTGTAGACATGCGTCCCTCAAGCCACTACAAGTAGCAAGCCCTGGAGATGCAGTGGTGAGCCGGAGACACAAACTCTGCCCTCATCAAGTTTGCAATCCAGTGGGCTGAGCAATAATTTATCTTAACATTCAGCAAATATTCATTCTCATCATGGGTACAGCAACTTTCTCTGCCCCCACTGATACTGGACTGGCTTTAACCAAAAGAATGCCAGCAGACGAGATGTGAACAGAGCCTTCCCATATGCTTGCCTCCGTACTGCACCCCAGTTCATGAGAACAAAATGCCGCGATTATCCGCCACGGAGGAGGAGAGAACATGTGGAGTAGATCCCGACCCAGCCACATCCTGGAGGCAGGCAAGCTCATGGGACTAACGGCCTAAAACAAAGCTGCCCAGAGTGCCAGCCTAGACCCAATGAGCCAGCTGAACTGCAGGTCAACCTGCAGCCCTGTGAGTGCTGGAGTAAATGTTTGTTGTACACTTCTAAGTTTGGGGATATTTTGTTAAATGATATCTCAATAATTACAGCAATAACTCTCCAATACAGTACCAAACAAAGCATGAAAATTTCCAATATTTTCAAAGTTTGATTTGCTATGAAATAAATAATATATCCCAGTGAGGCATTTTGTAAAAAAATCAAGTTTCCTATTCTTTCTTTGTGGTTTAAACCCCTCTCCCAAGCCACATTTGCACAGGGACTTCCTCTATTAATATCCCTTTTCTGGATATTTTTAAAAGGGAGTCTAGTCCTTCCTGAAAAACCTGTGTACACACTGTTTTTCCCAATGCACTCATCATTGTATGCCCAGTTTTGTGGATTCATATTTTAAGTAAACTGTGAAGAAATTGAAGAAGATTTAGAAAAAAAATGAAACTGTTATCAAAGGTCTTATAAATAACTTATGAAGCTGTAGGAAAGCAGAGTGCTAGTCCCATAATTGAACAGAGGGAAACACTGCTGACTGATGTTAGAAGAGAAAAATGGAGGGGCAAGTTAACAGTTTTCCAAAAAAATGAACATAAACACACTGACAAGTTTTTTTTTGTCTATACAAAGAAGCAAACAAAAATAAACAAACTCTTTATCTCAGTTTTAGGTTAGACACAGGAGAAAGGATTGTCAATTGAAACAGATTTTTTTGAAAAGGCCAGGCATCTTCTCTCCTAATAGGAAAAAAGGGATGCTGGGTTCTGATCAGTCAGAGAAATGGACCAAATCATTGATCTTTTCCAGATTGTAGATTGCTTTGATGAGGTGAAAAATCCCATAGATCACACCTTATGTTGGCTCCTGTAAGTATCAAAAAGACTTTTTATCTTAACTACTGGATCTAATGGCAAAACTGAAGTTACCTCTGATTCACTAAGACTTCTGTCGTTGTTGTTACAGGGTGGGTACTCTCGACAGAGACACAGAGAGCAGGGAATAGAGCGTGAGAAATCCCTCCCAGGGGAGATGGCCATGCTGCAGTCCCCTCTCTCCTCCACTCTCTGGATTTGGGGCATACACACATGCACCTGGCATGATTCTCAAACTGCCAGGTCCAATACTGAAATCACAAGGCTGACCATGAGGGAGTTTTTAGTACCTTACCCTCCACTCCATCGCTAGCCCAAGACATTTCTTTTTAATGGACTTTTAGAGACAGCCTCAGTGCCACAGCAGTAACACAATACTCCATGACATCAACTCCACATGGGAGGATTTCCAGTTCACATCCTTAGGTCTCCCTGTACGTGTTGAGCATTCATACGCATACCCAGGATCCTGGCTAGCTGAGGCTGGGGGTGGACTGTGGTGTAAAAACCCTGCAGAGGGTCTCTCTCCCTCCCTCCCTCCCTCCCTTCCTCCCTCTCTCACTGTTCCTTTCTCTCTCAGAAAAAATGAATAAGCTTTTAAAAGAAACATTTATTCATTCACTCAACAAAATGTCATTCAGCATCTACTGTGTGTCTGGCACTGTTTAAAGCAGTTATAAGATAATGTTACAGTAGGCTAGATGAATTATCTGCCTTCATGAAGTTTACATTCTATCACAAATATGGCCAACTCAAATTAGGAAATAATACAAATATAGCACATTAGACTGACCGCTTTAAGACTCTGGATTTATAGATCTTAGTTTATAGTAAGAAAAAAAATACTATGAATTTATGATTTCTCATACATATTATAATAAAGGCAAAGAAATTCCAGAGTTTTTCAAAGAATTCCAGGAGTTTTTGAAAAATAAAAATATGAATATGGGCAATATCTTCCAAAAATCCATGTGTTCATTTATTACTCAATAACATAATAAGATTTTAAGGTAACTTCTACTCAATAGGAAGGGAGAAGTGTTTCTCATGCCCTTGACTAAAACCTTTCTCATTCATCTCTTCACTTCTAATCAATGAAGAAAGAGATCAGGAAAATGTGACCTGAACAGCTTGTTGCAATTTCATAATGCCATATTGCGGGGCGGATCTGAGATTAAGCATGTACACCGGGCTTCCCATTTTGTGAAGAACTGTGTCTAGACATATTACTCGGATGACACTTCTGGTCTCATAAGAAAGTTTCCTCAATATCCTTTCCATATGATCCCTCACAGGATTCTGGGAGTGCAATCTGGCAGCACATCTGGAGTCCGAGTGCCGAGGGCGTGCAGCCCGTCAACCAAGTCCATTAACACATTACAGGCAGGAAAAGATGTGCCAAAAATAATTCCACTCTCCCACTCATGGCTCCTACAACCAACCACTTGGCAGGACGAGAAACCCGTCTGACAGATGTTATAAAAACAATTCACTTAAAGTTAAGAAGGCTTATTTTGGTTAACAATATCCATCCATCTCTCAAGTGAGGGATTAGGCATGGATTATATTTTTTTGTTTTGCATCTTGGAAACGAAATGACTTAGATTAGCACTATTATACTAGTCATTGATATTTTTCACAAAAGTCATGAAAGCAATCATGTTCATTCAGGGACTGCCATGTGGACAGCCAGGACCTTCAGGTTGTCTTCCCTTCTCCACAAATAACATAAAGTCGCTCCTTTGCTTGCCTCTAAAATTTTAGCAATCTGGAAATCTGTGAAAACAAACACTACTTTCTAAACTTTGACTTGTTAAAAAAAATCTGTGAGTAGTTTTTATTGTAAGTTACAGTTAGTTTATATTACTCCATTTCTTGTTTAAATGAAAGCAAAATATCTAAAGAATAGAACCAGGCTTTATTTTTTTTTTTTTTAAATAACAAAAGTTTTTTTTTTTTTTTTTTTTTTTTTTTAAATAACAAAAACAGTGATGTTTCTAAATGTGTTTTAGCTATTGGGAATCCCAGTTTAGACCTCTCCCACCTGCTTATGGAAACTTTCTAGAAGCTCTGGGGGACAGTAGAGTGGAAACCAGGGCATGTTTTCTCTCCTGAAATCACCTTGGCAAGAGAGAGAAGCACCCACTTCCCTTATAGTGCCCCCTTTTGGCCAGCAGTCACAGGAAGCTGTAGTTCTATTTTTATCACATAAAATAATGATAGCTAATATACATTGACCATAGGTTATGTGTCGGGCATTGGATATATTATCTCATTTCAACTTGACCCTTATTCTTTGAGGCAGATATGATTCTAAGAATCTAAGATTCTAAGAATCTTCTCCAAGGTCATATAACTAGGAGGAAGAAGAAGGAGAAAGAAGAAAGAAGAAGAGGAGGAGGAGGGAAAGAAAAGAAAAGAAAAGAAAAGAAAAGAAAAGAAAAGAAAAGAAAAGAAAAGAAAA
>NW_006159602.1:2787656-2796856 GCF_000334495.1 Tupaia belangeri chinensis | reverse complement strand
AGAAGAGAAGAGAAGAGAAGAGAAGAGAAGAGAAGAGAAGAGAAGAGAAGAGAAGAGAAGAGAAGAGAAGAGAAGAGAAGAGAAGAGAAGAGAAGAGAAGAGAAGAGAAGAGAAGAGAAGAGAAGAGAAGAGAAGAGAAGAGAAGAGAAGAGAAGAGAAGAGAAGAGAAGAGAAGAGAAAAGAAAGAAAAAAAGAAAAGAAAAGAAAAGAAAAGAAAAGAAAAGAAAAGAAAAGAAAAGAAAAGAAAAAAGAAAAGAGAAGAGAAGAAAAGAAAAGAAAAGTCAGGGTTCTTACCATTATACCACAGTACCTCTCAAGAAGTCATTCAACTTATTTCAGATGTTTAATCTTCTCTGTAAAATGTCAAAGTAACTGTGGGCAACTTAAATCAAGCTCTCTATATCCAAATGCCTACCTCATAACTCATACCCATCTTCCATCATTTATTAAAAGCCTCAGAGCCTAGCAGCTTTTCCTTCTAAAAGGAATGAGGCTATGCTGTGCTTAGCCATGTACAGTCTTCCCTGAACCATAAGACATTAACAGCCGTAACAGCAAGAGAGGGAGGTCAAGCTTTAAGGTGTCAGTCCAAGACAACTTGCCTTAGGTTCCATGTTACTCTGCTCTTTAAAGAGCTAAATGGAGCTTTCTGTTTAATGGGACCCTCTTTTCCATGGCAACAAAACAAACCAATCATTCAAAGTAGTGCTGAGTAAATTTCAGTTTAAGCACTTCACAGTTTAAACCTCTTCCCAAAGCAAAATAACTACTGGGATTATTTTGGTTTTCATAGAAATCCAAAAGGATTTCTGTTTAATTTTAATTCAGATAACTGGACACTAATTGTATGATATTTTTATGATCTTCGATCTGATTAGAAGATGTTCCTGCCTTAATTTGCCGAAGTTATGTTTATCAACTCATAGAAGATAATGGATGGAGAAAGACGACAAGACCCTTACAGGATTAAACTCCTATTTAAAGGGGCAAGTTAAAATAAACTTAAAATGATAAAACCCTATATCAGCATTAGAGTACATGTTTACATAAATATTATTCAGGGCACTATCTGATATGCTGACAACCAATCTGAAACTAAGCAAAGAGAACCTTAAAACAAATGAAGACTTATGAAACTGATCACATGATGTTAAGAGAAAATAGCTCTAAGAGAAAAAAAGTCAATAGTACAAATACTGTAGTCTCATTGCAGTGGCTGTGAGGATATATATGTACATGCACTTAAAACGTAATAGTATAACCTTTTCTGTAAGTTTTCATGTAAAGAAAAAGTTACATTAAAAAATTTATGTAAAAAGGAGGTTTAAATACTGTTGATTAAAAAATAATATATAGATAGAGAATTTACGAGTTAGTCTAGGATGGGAATGGTAGAGATTGGCAAGAGTTAATATATATGAAGAGATATTTAATCAATGAAGTTATTAAAGAAATGAGCTAATACATGTAAAGTATTTAGCACAATGTCAGGTATGTAGAACGCTTAGCAATTATTTGTTAAGATGTGCATGGGTGCCCAAATTCCAGAGAGGAGAATGGAGGAGATAGAATTGCCAAGTTGCCACTGGGAGTTGGTTTCTCACTTTCCCTCTCACTCTCTCTCTCTCTCTCTCTCTGCCTGGTTAGTACATTCAACTTATAGCAAAAATAAAAATTTTAAATATAAAAAAGAGATTATTGTTATTGCCTAAAATGGTTGGTAAATGAATTAAATTAAACAACATGTAAAGCATTTAGATCTTTGTCTGAGATATGGTAAGTTCTCAAAGAATAGTAACTTTCTGTTTTTGTTTGTTTATTTCCTTTATGAGAGGGGAGAAAGAGAGATAAAGACAAGTATTTTGACAGAGTCTCTCCTGTAAGTCATGTTGCCATCCTCCTGCTCTAGTCTCCCAGTTAGCTAGAATTACAGGCACACACAGCCTTGCATGTTCAAGCTGGGCCAGGAATTGAACCAGGGCCTCCCATGCATCTTCCGTCCTCCTAATTGGTATCACTGTTTAGAAAGATGGAACCAATGTGCCATCATAACTGAGTCTAATTATTTTTTTTTCATTTGCTAGAAGGTGCATGCACTTGCCAGAGAGCAACGGAAGAGAGAAAATGTGAAAGCATCCCCCCAGAGGGAATGGACATGCCGTAATTCCTTCTCCATTCTTCTCACAGGATTGTGGGTGTGCACGCACATGCATCCAGCATGTTTTTCAGTCTTCTGGGTCTGGGACTCAAATTGCAAAGCCAACTATGTGGGATCCAGCCGTCTTATGCCCCGTGTCACCATCTGGCCCTGGGCCCAATTTTCTTAAACTGATCAGATTGTAATCTTTTTCTGTATTTATTCTGCTTTGCCAGATCCTGTTCTTGTGATTATCTGGAAGATAGATCATACTATGGTATCTACAGAAATTCATTTTATCACTTCTTATGAGTTTTATTCATTTAACTAAGTGTACCACGATGGCAACCTACATAGTGACCCCCAAGTGATTCTAAGGAGCCCCTCTTTATAAACTTCACCTGAAGCACTGAAAATAAAACCATATGAAGTTGACATATGTACATTTTTACTCTCTTTCTGATTGCTGCTTTGTCACTTCGCAATTGTTAGCACCATTTCTTGCAATAGTGTGTCAAGAGACTCCCTGATAGGGTTAAAGCTCCTTAGCGCTGTGTGGGAAAGGACATCCTACTACCATCTGCCAGGCCTGCAATTCTATTAAACTGTCAGCATGATAAATGACAAAGAAAAGCCTTTGAAATAAGAGAAAATCTACAGTGAAGCACTATGGTCATAAAACAAGAAGAACTAAAAAGGATTTAGGGCAAGTACACAAACCATCCTTTATAATAAAATTTTCCTTTGCAAGGAAAGAACAAAGAGAATGAACTCTAAACTCCTAGGTCCAAGAAGAAGGCAGGGGACAATCACTCATCCCTCAACCTGGACGTGCAGCTCAAGGATCTGTAATACACACTGAGCAGCAACATCTCTGCCTATGACCAGGCCCTTGGGGCTCAAGGAAAACACATCTTGTCCACTTTGTGCAAAGAGATGGTATTTAGATAGCTGGCTACTCTATTTTGTCCCTTTTGCTTACAAGTGAATAAACATCTTTGCAGTGAAAAGATTTTTCTTACTGCTCTTCGGTGATGAATTATCTCAAAATAGCAGTCACCCACTGCATTGCTGCCTTGCTTCTAAATTTAGCCCCCACAAATGACATCATCTCTAAACAGAGCATAAGCAATCAGTTTCCAAATATTTGGATTTTTGGAATGACTTCCAATAAGTCTCAGTTGGGCACTTCCAGGTAATAATGTTAATATTAAAAATAATGTTGATTATAGACTGAAACAAGTGCCTACTGAAGTACTAAGAAATAAAATTACTTTGAATATACCTACTCCAAGTAGCAATGGAGTTGGTGGCAGCAAAATCCTGAGTAATCTTCATGCATGTTTCCAGAAGCATCTCTGGAGACTAACGAGAAACTTTATAATCACTCAATAATAACAATGAGCATTACAACGTCTTGAGCTTTCCTGGCACTTTAACCAAGAGTAGTAACACAAGAATAGTGGCAGTGGAGTAAAAATACAATTACCGCAAAAGCAAACTTAGGCATATCATATTTATACTATTGCATTCGCTGCATTTTCTTTTTAAATACCATGTCATCACACCACCCATCAGGTTAAAACACATGCATTCAGGACCAGCAATTGGCATAATGACTATGTCGTTGGACTCCCATGGAGTCGACAGTGGTTCAAGTCCCAGACCCAGTAGCTTAAACTCATGCTTGGTCCATGTGCATGCATGCCCAAGATCCCGAGAGGAGAATGGAGGAGAAGGGACTGTGGTGTGGCCATGCCCCGTGGGGCGTGATTTCTCACTTTCTATCTCTTTGTCTCTCTCTGTGTCTTTCTGGAGAGCACATGCACCCTATAGCAAAAACCTCTCAAAAAAAAAAAATACATTCATTGTAAGTGTTGGACCAGCAATTGGCATAATGACTATGTCGTTGGACTCCCATGGAGTCGACAGTGGTTCAAGTCCCAGACCCAGTAGCTTAAACTCATGCTTGGTCCATGTGCATGCATGCCCAAGATCCCGAGAGGAGAATGGAGGAGAAGGGACTGTGGTGTGGCCATGCCCCGTGGGGCGTGATTTCTCACTTTCTATCTCTTTGTCTCTCTCTGTGTCTTTCTGGAGAGCACATGCACCCTATAGCAAAAACCTCTCAAAAAAAAAAAAAATACATTCATTGTAAGTGTTAGATTTACAGCATACAGTGTTTTCCCTTTTGGCTTTAAGAAACCCGGTATCGGGGTGTTTTATTGCCTTGTAAATGGGAAGTTATTCACTATGTTAACCATTTGGGTATGCAGATACTTCAATCAGATCATTTATTGAGCAAAAATCAAAAGGAAACAGAAACCCAGGAAACAGACTTATGAAAACACCCCATCTCTTCTAATACATAGGCATGTGATACAAACATTCATCCATTTCAAGTGAGGTCACAGGCACGTAAAATATCTGGCAGTTGTTCCAGCTGCTCAGTGTCAACATTTCTATTATATTAAAGGAAAGAGAATGGAGGTCAGCAACTTCAGTAAAAGTCCTGTTGCATTTTGCCAACTTTTCAACATGAAAATAAACATCCAATTATGTGATACAGTTCCCCTATGTTGCCTTATTGATTTGGTTAATCTTTGTTATATGTTCTAGGATTATTTTTCAATGTTTCTCTAAGCCAGAATTTGTGGTTTGAAACCAGTCTGGAAGGAGGTTAGGACTTTAGAACAGCAGAAGGTTGGTGCCTCCAGAGTGAATCTGGTTTCTCTCTTACTCCTGGTTGCCATCAAAACATTTCTCTCTCTCTCTCTCTCTTTTGGAAAGGTTTTTGCTATAGGGTGCGTGCCCAGGAGGGATGGCCACACTGCAATCCTTTCTCCTCCATTCTCCTCTCGGGATCTTGAGCACGCATGCACGCACCCAGCATGAGTTTAAGCCTCCGGGTCCAGGATTCAAACCACAGTCGACTACATGGGAGTCCAGTGACATAGCCATTATGCCAACTGCTGGTTCTGCCATCAAAACATTATCTACTGTTCCACAGCTCACAAAACTCATAAATCAGGCACTCACAGAAATGTGTGGTGGGTGGTTACTCAATACAACCCACGAAAGAATGGGGAGCACGGCTGTGCAGTATGGAAATTCAGGGGGGCTGAGAAGACAGTGGCACAGTGGTCATGCAACTGTCTGTGAGGCTGACCCAAACGAGAAGGTTCCAAGTTCAGGTTCAAAGACCTCCCTAAACATACCAGGTATACTCATGCCCATCATCCAGGGCTGGCTGAACCTGGGGGAGGATTATGGTATAAAGACCCTGTTTGGAGTAACTCTCTCCTCTCTCTCTCTCTCCTTTCTCTCTCTTCTCTCTCTTCTCTCTCTTTCTGTCTCTCTTATTTATGAAAGAAAAACTAAAATTTTTTTTGGAGAGGTTTTTGCTATAGGGCGCATGCGCTCACCAGACAGACAGAGAGAGACAGAGAGACAGAAAGCGAGAAATCACCCCCCGGGGGGATGGTCACGCCGCAATCCCTTCTCCTCCATTCTCCTCTCAGGATCTTGGGCATGCACGCACACATGCCTGGCGTGAGTTCTAAGCCACCGGGTCCGGGAGCGAACCTCAGTCGACTACGTGGGAGTCCAGCGACATAGCCATTACGCTAACTGCTGGTTCCCAGAAAAACTAAATTTTAGTAAACCCTACCAGCTGAGAGACTTTTGGGGAAATTATAGTCCTAGTTACCCTTTTCTGACTGACCACCTGCCATTGCCAGGTGCTATACTAGAGGACTTCGTACTCACCATCTCATCTAATTCACTGAAAAATCTGTGTGGCCAGTGTTATTTCCTCAGTTTTCAAGATAGGAAATGTGAGATTTAGAGAAGGTGGTAACTTGAACCAAGGCCCACATAGAGGAAGCAGCAGGTGCCGTCTGAGAGGTAAACTGGCTCATAACCAATGCACACTTCCCCAGGTGTTTCACCTGTGCAATTACAGAGCAGCACCTCCCATAGCAGACTGGCTGTGAGAAACCAGCCAGCACACAATATGTGAAACTCTCTAGGAACCACAACGTGCTATGCAAGTACACAAGCTTTGTGTAATGCCAAAACTTTTTTGGCTTCAAATGACAGAATATGCACCTGAAACTGGATTAAGGAATAAAAAATGTGTTGACTCACAACACTGCAAGTCCAAGGCTGAGAGGAGAAAGCTGGACTCCAGGGGTCAAACAACGCACTTAGGGTTTTCGCTCCCATCTCTGAACTCCACTTCTTTTCTGTTTTAGCTGCATTCTCAGGCACTCTTCCACTCAGAACAACAAGATTTTCAGATTCCTCTCTGGTAGGAAAAGGATGATGTTCTTCTGTGTACTTCAGCGAAATCTCAGGATAACTTCTGGTTATGTCACATGCCCAACCTGAACCAATCACTGAGACCAGGGAGTAGAGCCATGTACTGGTTGGCTTAGGTCCAGGTCACATGCTCACCTGTAGAACCCATGCTAAATTCACTTTCTACATACATCCTGCACCCAGGGGAAGAGGTGGTTCCTGAAAGAAACTGGAGCTTTCTTACCGGAGGTAGAGAGAAGGAACATTAAAAACCACAGGGAAAAAAAATCTGCTAAAATATTTAAATAAAAACACTGTGCTTCATATTTGTTTGTAGGACAACAACAAGGAATATCTAGCAAATGTTTGCTAACACCAGGCAGCTTCAAAGAATTCATGGAAAATGTGTGTTATAAAACAAACAAACAAAAAAGTGCATAGATTTCAAAAAGTTTTTGCACCAGAAGAAACTTCAACTTGAATTTCATTTTTCTATGAAATTGTTAAAGTCCTCTCTTATATGTAGAAGACTCTAAAGTTAGAAAGTGCCTCCACATACACTGGGTCATTTTATCCTCACATGCCTACCAGGTATAAATCATAATTTTGCAAATGAGCAAACCAAGTCTCAATAGTCTCAATATATTGGGTTGTAGGGAAAGTCATGACACATCTTTGCATAGAAAAACACACCATGACTTTCCCAGTGACCTAATAAGCTATCTATCTTTGGAGAAGCAAAGCTAGAACTTAAATCTAGGTCTTCCAATCCCACCTCAGGACTCAGTGCAGACTCTCTCCTGAAACCTGGAAGACTGGTCTTGGTTTATGTGGATTTTAAATAAGTGTTCTTTGGAAGCAAATTTACCTTAAAGGAAGCATCTTTTAAAACACTGAAGTTGAGGTGGCAGTATCTTTCCACTCTTTACTTGTTTTCAAATGTGAGAGGAAAATGTGAGGGTTTTCAGAAAGTTAATAGGGAATGTATATAATGAAAAAACTATGCATGATTTCAAAATTTTTGCATGAAAATAAACTGTGTGGTTTTTTTTTTTATCCCACTTTACCTCAAACACAAATTTTCTGAAGTATCTTGAGGGGAAATGGAATTAACGTACAAGTTTATTCGGATAAAACACACACACACACACACACACACATTTTCCATGACTTTTTGAAGGCCCCTCATTATTAAACTGTCCCTTTTGAGTATGGGCATTTGCAACAAAATACTGTATGTCATTTTAATATTGCTTTACTATACTTAGATGTTGCTGGTGGCAATGTAAATTGTCGGTCTGTCCTTTGAGAAAACAATTCTATAAAAATTTTCATACGCTTTAACTCAAAATTCTACTCCTTGGAACTTATCCTGTGGAAATGATTCAAAGAAATGATGAAAACCTCGTGTGTGTAAAAGTGTTCATGGCAACATTAATTGTCACATTAAAATTTTAGAATTCAAAGAGCTAATAAATGTCAAGTGCTTAACAGAATGCCTAGTGATCCATCAGTGTAGGCTGCTAGAATTCCCTACTTACTCTTGAACATTAATGGGACTTCACATTTGTGTTCCATCTGCAGAATCTGTGTAACTCCTTCCCAATCTTCTTTCCTTTACTTCTCTGCTCAAATGTGGCTCCATCAGAGAGAACCTTCCTAAGCCACCCTCTCCAAATAACACTTCCCTCTTCTCTGTCATTTTTCTATCTCCTCACCCTGCTTTTTTATTATTATTATTATCATTATTATTTTAGGACTTATTCTACTTCATAAGTTATATGTTTATTTAGTTTTTGCTACTGAAATTCTCTATCCCATAAGAAGACAAGCCCAGTGAAGATAGGAACTTGGGCTAGCTCTTTGCGATTGTTCGGCATCTAAAACAGTATCTGGAACACTGTTGAGTAAAACTTTTTTTTTTCCTGTCTTTATTCCAGATCTTCAGCCCTTGGCTCTTATATTTTCTCACATATCAAAAACCTTGAATACAGACAATGACACAGCAGTAGCATAGCTGAACCCTCATGGGAAGGTCCCTAGTATACATCCCAGGGCATCCCTGTGCACCTACAGTGCAGGTGTGTAATCCTGGCTGGCTGAGATTGGAAGTAGATCGCAGTGTAAGGACCCTGTTGGGAGTACCTGTCTACCTCTCCTTAACCCCGCCCATGGAAGAAAGTAACTTTTTAAAAAGTTTAATTTTGCCTTTTATTTTTTCAAAAACAGGGCTCATGGATAGCCATATTGGCACAAACAGGAGGTGCCACTGTGCAGTGGCGGAGGCCGCATGTGAGATCTAAACAGGCTGGGCTCAATATTACGTGCTGTGGTCCTATCTAACTAGCAACGTGGAGATACCTCGTCAAAAATACCCCCACTGTTTGATAAGCCCCTCACTCTCTGAAACAAGGAAGGGTGAGAGGGAAGGAGGGAGGAAGAACAAGTGCTCAGGTAGAGGAAAGATAGACCAGTCTGCGGACAAGTAGACCCAGAAAGACTACTGTTTGATCAAAGGGCCAAGTTCTGACCATATGAGTGTAGATCAGAGCTGCTAGTCTTGGGTCTTGATAGTCTTGGGAAAGACATGTGAGAAGTAAGTCTGGGGTTAATCCAGAACTGGGTCATCACCTTATAGAAGAGGATGGGGGGATCTAGGACCTAGGTGTCTATCAGATCAGGTATAGGTCAGGCCTTCGATAAAGATGGTCAACCTTAGAGACACATGAAAGAATGTGTTTTCAGAGATATCACTGTAGGG
>NW_006159602.1:2724522-2787625 GCF_000334495.1 Tupaia belangeri chinensis | reverse complement strand
AAAACAAGGTTCTATGGGGAAAGAAACCTAACCATTGGGCAATGTGAGATGCCAAGGAAAACTTTTTCTATTAAGACACTTAGACTGAAAGCAGGAATCCCAGTTACTGGGATACATTGAAGACTAATATACCAGTCTATCCTGGTCAAGGGCAGCCCTAAAGGGAAGCAAACTCCCAGGAACTCCAGAGAAGGTGGCTCCAGGAGCCTGAGCTTGTACTACCAAAAGAAGAGGCTCTGGTTGTTAAAGGCGAGAGCACTCTGAAACCAGATAGAAGGCAAAAAACATACATAGCAAAAGGAATCCAAGGGTGGGATGGCTTTTTAGTGTGTCAACTTGTCCAGAATTCATGCCTACCCATGTTTCCACTTAGAGAAGGCCAAAAAAACCCCACAATTCATGCAAGATTTGGAGAGTGAAAGGGAAGCAATGACCATTTTTCTTTTTTATACTTAGAAGATCAAGGCAGGAACTTCTGTTGTTTATATGCCGGTTTACCTTGTTGACGTAAGGCAGAGACCTCACCTGTAATTTGCCCTTGGATAAAACAATCACCACCAGATCCTGGACCCTCCTGCATCTTCTCCCACTCCAGGGTCAGGTGTGTGTTTAGCTCCACAATGAAAGCTCCAGTCCCTCCTATTCAACACTCATGATGTCAAGGTTGGAGACAGAATTTCCATGGATTCTGATTTGTTCTCATGGGTTCCAGATCATGCTCCTTGGATTCCAACTGGTCCTTGTTCTCCCTCATTTTATATTGTTATAGAAAAAGATTATCCAATGACATTAGTTAAAGAACAGTAAAACAGACTTCATTCAGAAGGACTATCTGATGGGTATACAGGAATTCTACAATGGGATTTTGTAGTAAAGATCCAGCTCAACTTTGAATAAAAGAAAAAATGAGAATTTATTGCTAAGGAGCAGGGAAAGTGGGGGTCAACCGATGAGAAATTATTGAGAGGAAACATTAGGCATAAAAGGATTCTGGCAAACCTGCTCTAACAGAATTCTTGTTAAAGGTCAGACAGGATGATAAGCCATCATCTGTGGGGTGGTGGAAGACAAGAACAATTAAATATTGAGGGTGACAAGGTACTGAGTATGAGGGATTCTAGGTAAACTGACTTACCAGGTTTCTAACTGAAACTGGACATTTCAAAGACCAACAGAAATCCAGAAGTTTAGAGTCTGGCAGAAAAAAAAGTTTAGAGGAGCCTGACTAAAGTTTGATGAAGAAGAGAATCTTTGTAATATGCCTCTTCTTTTCCCAACTACCTGCCTATAGGCTTCAAGGTCCATCACTGGGGGCCAGATGGTGGTAACACAATGTTCTGTAAGACTGATCCATGTGGAAAGTCCTAGGTTCACATCTGGAGGCCTCCCTGAACATATCAGGCACACACGTGCCTGTGATCTAGGGCTGGCTGAGGCTCAGGAGCAATCCCAACATGAAGACCCCGTTGAATGTGTCTCTCTTCTCTGTCTCTGTTTCTGTGTGTGTGTGTGTGTGTGTGTGTGTGTGTGTGTGTGTCATTTATGGAAGAAATAAATGAATACATTAAAAATAAATAAATAAATAAGATCTAGCATGGAGTGGAGGGGCAATCTGCAGGTGAGGTAAGTTGTAGTTAAGGGTGCTGGATTCCCACATGGCCAACCATGGTTTGAGTCCTGGACCTGGCGGCATGCTTTCTCACTTTCTCTCTCTCTCTCATTCTGTCCCTCTCTGGTCAAATTAAAATAAAATGAAATACATAAATCAATACAGTTAAAATAAAAAATAATTTTTAAAAAGATATAGCATTGGATACAAAGAGAAAAGTCTTATACTCTATCACCAGCGCCCACAATTGTATACAATTGTATATCTATTATAAGAAAACTATGTGTGTGTATGCATATAACACATACATGTAGCATTGGATACAAAGAGAAAAGTCTTATAGAGACTCTATCACCAGGGCCCACAATTGTATAAAATGAAATATCTATTATAAGAAAACTATGTGTGTGTGTGCATATAAACATACATGTGTATACATAAATACACCCTCTTTCTTCTGATTATCTGGTTGATCCCTGACTATTACAGCGGGTATTAGGCTTGACATTGTCCACCAAAATCTACTGTGGGTTAATTTTGTCTCAAAAACATTAAAACATGTACATCAGGAAAAACTAATGTAATCTAATTAGCATTCAATTCCAGTGTTAGTCCATTGCCGTAATACAAAACTTATAAAGGAAAGTCTTAAGTGCAATAACAGGAAATTACTGATAGGGAAAAAAAAAAAAACTAAAACTGTCGGTTCCATAGAGGAGAGGGCCGTTGTTCCAGGCCTGCGGTAGGCCGCATCAGTGAGGGGCTCCACCGGGGCCACCAGCCTGTTGCTTTCCTGGGCGCCACTCTTGAGATTAGCCGGACTCCACACTCCAGAAGCATGGCACAGATTCTTCTCCGGCTTTGGGCACTGCTCTGAGCAGCGTCACCCTTTGTACCAGAAAGCTGGCAGGCACTATGGGGGGAAAAAAACGAAAAACAAAACAAGAAGAAAATGAAGGAGGGCTAGAAGAGGAGAAAGAGGAACACGTGGTGGAAAAAGTTCTCGACCGCCAAGTGGTAAAGGGCAAAGTGGAGTACCTCCTAAAGTGGAAGGGCTTCTCAGATGAGGACAACACGTGGGAACCAGAGGAGAACCTGGATTGCCGGGATCTCATTGCTGAGTGTCTGCAAGTCAAAGAAAACAGCACAGGAGACAGATAAAACAGAGGGAGGCAAGCAAAGCCGATTCTGATCCTGAAGATAAGGGAGAAGAGAGCAAACCAAAGAAGACAGAGGAGTCAGAAAAGCCACGAGGCTTTGCCAGAGCTTTGGAGCCAGAACTGATTATTGGAGCTACAGACTCCAGTGGAGAGCTCAAGTTCCTCATGAAATGGAAAAACTCTCATGAGGCTGGCCTGGTCCCTGCCAAGGAAGTCAATGTCAAGTGCCCACAGCTTGTCATATCCTTCTGTGAGGAAAGGCTGACGTGGCATTCCTACACCTGAGAAAATGATGACCAAAAATATGACAAGAATTAAGTCTCTTGAGTACCAGCCCCTGTCTCATCTGACTGTGGGTTTCAAGTTGGGAGGGAAGGAGTTTTACTTGTCTTGGCACCATAGAGGTGGCTTGAGAAGATGTCCTTCGACGATCCAGTATAGTTTCTGTGCCCCACAGCAGCTCAAGTGCTTTAAAGTCCTCCCAAGCTGTATAGTTTGCACATCCATCCCAGTGGAGGGGATGGGGCTAAGTGTTTCAAGGCAACCCACTCTGCACTTTGCTGAGACAAGCAAAGGCCCTTCTATGAAGGACAAAACTTGCAGAATTGGGTGTGTGGGAGAGCAAAAAGATACTGTAAATCTTCAAAGAGCATCTCCACAACCCACGGCCTTCTTCCCAATAATAGTGTTAATTCTACATCTTTACAGTGTAGCATGTGTGTAGTTTTGGGCTATTACTGGTTTATTATTTGAGAGTGGGAGGGATGAGGAGGAGTGAAGGGAGATGAATAGGATCATTTGGGTTAAAATTTGGGGCCTGATTGGGAAAATGGTGAAACAGTGGGAAGAACAACTAATGAATCATTCTATGTCCAGAATATTTTACCTTTTCACAAAATGTCACTGGCACCCAAAACAAGGACTATGAGAGACTGCTTTAAAAGCTGTGAATGCCTGAAACCTATAAGCCAAGGTATTCTCTGCCTAAGCTTAATACTGTTCCCCCACAAAAGACTAAGCCAGTTCATAAGTTACCAAAGCTGCAGTTCAGGAGATGGAATCTGACCGGGAAGGGAAATTCTTTTATTGGAGCGTATACACAGGCAGGTCATTCTGTCTTTGAGGTGCTCATTCCAGGCAAGAAGACCCTTTCTAGTCTAGTTAAGAAGTTCTACCAGCTTGTTCATCCAAGCCACTGGCTGAGGGATTGGGGGAGGGACCTGCGGTGGTGTAGAAAATGAAAGCAGAGAGGACAGGCGCCCATGCTCTTGAGGTGCACAGTTCTTAAAGCTTCTGTTTATTGAACTTCTAACTCTGAAACCATTGGTGGAAGGGTTCAGTCATTTACAGCACAAATTTCATTGAATTATTGAAGGGTTAAATGATTTCCAAAACTCTGGTTTCAGGAGAAGATTAAACTTTCATACTGGGGCAGTGGTTCATTTGAAAACACAAAACAAAACAAACCAAAAAAATCCTAAGAATTACCTGATAGCCAAAAAGCTCTGTCTTGAGTCATGAGATCCATCCAGTTCTTGACAGCATCTAGACCTATATCTTGAGCTACATTGTTAAATCTTTTTAAGCATGTGTGAGGTTTCTGTGAAAACTTTGTTTAAATGTAAACGTCATACCACACTTGTCAGTTTTTGTCTTAATAAAACTCTAGGTTTGTAATCCCCCCAAAAAAACCTGAAATTGTTTACTCTGAATAAAATAAATGCTTTTAGTGGAACTAAAGATAAATTATAATGGATAGTTTAAAATTCATTCCCACAGACCTTCTTAGGAGCCAGAAATAGATTTTCCTAAGCATAATAATTTCAATAAATCTTTCAATTCTGTCACTTCACATGAATTTTACAAATTCTACTTTTTTAGTTTTTTTATTTTATGATTTCTTATTTACATTCAATCACTGTACATCTTTATAACAGCAATATGGCTTTTCAAAGTATGCATGTAATATGTGACAATCAAATCAAGGATCTATTTCTAAACAACCTAATTAACTGCTTGGGAAATTGAAGAGTATTCTTGCAAAGGAAAAAAAACTGCCGTCTTTACAGCTCAAGTTATTAGCTTGGAAAAGTGGAATCGTTCAGTAATTGAATAAAGAATAACTATAAATATTTAGTAGTTTTATATTCTGATGCAACTCTACATCAATCTGTCAGACTGATAGGTCCATTAACAATTTAAGCTTGCAATGTGGGGTCTATAGAAGCTCTGAATTATTCATGTGACCATAAAGCTGTCCCAGCTTCTCTGGAAGGTGTATCTGTTGGTGATAAAGCTCCGCTAATGTGCATTTATAGTAGGAGGAGAAAAAAACAAAAACAATGTTGCATCTTCCTTGTGCTCTGGATCACAGAAAAATGTCTGTTGAGAAGGTTCCCATCTTCATAATGAAAATCTGAACAATTATTATCCATAAAGGAAGGCAGACAGCATTCTTATAGTCCTGTTGATTTGATGTAATGGTTAAACCAATCACACGAACTCCTGTGTTCTATTCCAGACGAGCGCTCGCACGAAAACAAGACAGCAAATGAGCAATGAGTGTCATAGCAAAGCAAAGTCAAATTGAATTCAAATTGTTCTTACCTTTATTTTCATCTCACAAGGAAAGAGTTAATTAGGAAAACACCAAAGTGGACTTGCTAACTTTACTGTTGGGTCTTTTAGCTTTTTCTTTTCTTTTTTTAAAATTATTTATTTAATTTTTAAAAATGTATTCCTTCATTTATTTTTTAATTTGACCAGAGAGAGAGACACACACAGAGAGAGAGGGGTGAAAAGTAGGAAAGCAAGTCATCAGGTCCAGGACTCTAACCGTGGTTGACCATGTGGGAATGTCCAACACCTTAACCACCCCACCACCTGCTGGTCTCTCTCCTAGCCTTTTTTAAGTTGACATTTATAATAATTTGTTCTGTGTCATGACCTGGGGTAGACATTTTTTATATGTCATCTTTAATCTGCAGCTCTGGCTGGTTAGATATGCTAAGTGGATACCATTATATCTCCCTACTTTTTTCTCATCTTGGAACTGGTGTGTGTGTGTGTGTGTGTGTGTGTTTGAGGTTTATAACCTGTTCTGTTAAAAATGGGAACCTTAGTAATAAAAGTATCTCTCCCTCCTTTTATTTTTTATTTTTTCATAGTTTTTTTTCTTTATTTATTTTTATACAATCACTGTATATCATTACAGTTAGTAAAATTAATATTCCCAGCATGAATACACTGCATACTAGCCCAGTTAAAGTTATTATCATGCACATTATCAACAGATAACTTTCCATTTTTGTGTCCCATCTCCCTCATTTTAAAGACAAGGCAAACAAGGTTCAGAATTGATCAACTTATCCCAAGTTCACAAACTAGGAAATGGCGGTGCTGGGTTCTGCCTGACTCTATCCCCAAAGCCTCTGCACTCAGTTGTTTCTCTAAATAGCTTCGACTTTACAAATATGAAAAGTAACACAAATGCCCAGCCACAGAGGCGGTGTGAGCTCTGCTGTGCAATGCTAGACATTGCATTGAAAGGCTCTGGGTTTGCAGAATGAGTCTACCTGAACATGCCAGGCTCCTGGCAAGTGGGCCTGTGATCCTGGCTGGCTATAGGGCCAGAGGGAGAATTATGGCATGGAGACCCTCTCAAGGGTCTCTCTTGCTCTCTCTTCCTCTCTCTGAAAATAAATACATTGAGCTATTGGAAAAACCATGATGTATTGTTTTACATTGTTCTATGCACAAATACATCATGACTTTTCTGACAGCCCAATAAGTAAGCTTAAAAAAAAAAAAAAGACATAATTTAAGAAGACCACAGAGAAAAGAACTGTTTTGTGTATTTGGGACATGGAATTATTTGTGTTATTTATCTAATACTGAATATTCATCTTATTTACCTCATGCTATAGAATAAATCAACCCAAAACTTAGTGGTATATAATTGTAAGAATAACTTTGAATCTCATAATTTTATATGCATGGTTCAAGAATTTGGAAGTGGTTAGTCTAGGCAGTTCTGGCTGAAGTCTCTCATGAAGTTGCAGTTAAAAGTACACTGGGTGGGGTGGTGGGTAGCCAGTAGCATAGCAGTTAAGCCAACTGGATCCCACGTGGCCAACTGTGTGATTCAAATCCCGGACTCCATGGCTTGACAAACATGCCGGGTATATGGGCGTGTGTACCCAAAATCCCAAGGGGAGAATGGAGAAGAGCCAAATTGCTACCCGGCCACCCACAGGTGTGGGGGGTACTTTCTCACTTTCCCTCTATCTTTCTCTATCTCTCTCTCCAATAAGTGTATTTGCCCTCTAGAAAGAGAAAAACAATAATAATAATAAACAGGGAATTCAGTACTGTGAGTCCTTACCCAGAGCTGGAGGATCTGCTTCCAAGGTGGCTCACTCAGGTGGCTGGGCTGCCAGGTTGGTCCTGGCTGCTGGTAGGAGGCCTCAGTTTCTCTCCATGGAGGCTTCTCCACCAGGCTGCTTGAGTTGCCTCACAGCATGAGCCTGGCTTCCCCCAGAGTGAACAATCCACGAAACCAAAGGAGAAGCTGTAATATTCGTTTAAGATCTAGCCCCTGAAGTCATGCACTGGGACTTCCACAGTATTCTATTGATCACTCAGGTCACTCTTCCAATCGTGGAATGAAACTACACAAGGGTGTGCCTATCTCTTGGTGAAAGTCAAGATCCCTGGGGAACATCCTGGAAGCTGGTTGCCTCAGTCCTGAATTACTCTGGCAGTTAGCAGATTGCATTCTGTCTGTGATGGTGTTTTGATTGCCCCTATAGCCTTGCAGAGTTAAAAAAAAAAGAGGGAAATTCGCTGTAAAACCATTGAATCTCAGAGTATCTTTAACAGTGGCGTGAATGCCATCCACTGAAGTGGTGAACTCAGGTTCATCTACAACTGATGAGGAAGACTTTTCTACGCTATTTTCTGTGGATATCCACTACAAACTATAGCAGTAACAGAGAGAGTCTTATAAATGATGAACTCTGGGGCCGGTAGGTGGCATGGTGGTTGAGGGCGCTGGACTCCCACATGGCTGGCTGTGGTTCAATCCCAGACCTGGGGTCTTGCTTTCTCACTTTCCCTCTCTCTCTCATTCTCTCTCTATCCTTCTCTGGTTAAATTAAAATAAATAAAGTTGACTAAAATAATTATTTTTTAAAAAAAGATGAAATCTCCAAAGAGAAAAATAAAGATCAACATGAAAATGACAATGAGTGGAGAGCAGAGCGTAGAGGATTTGCTGACTACAGGGGCAAGGCGGAACGCGATGAAAACGGAAGAACAGGAGAAAGGGTGTGAGCAGGAGGAAAAGCATGTTTAAAAGAGTTTGAAGCAAAGGCATCAAATCCCAAAAGACCGAGGCATTGGTAGAGAGGAAGCCTTATACCCAGAGCAGCCTGCATAGCATGAGAGAAAGAAATCAGAAATAAGATACAGAAGCAGAATTGAGATGCACACTAAGCACTGCAAGCATGAGAAAAATGAGCGTTCCCTGGTACAGAGGGCCAGTGACCAAAACTAAGCCCAAACCTCCACAGGTCGTACTTTCAAGACAATGTAATCATAAAAGTCATACATGTCTTGAAAATTCAAACAGTATGGAATAGTAGTACCCCTAAAGATGATTACCATTTTTATCAACTATACTAGGGAGAAATGTTCACTTGTTGAAATATCCACTTCGTAAGACAAATAATAATGTGATTGAATGTATAAAAGAAAATGAAATGAAATAATTAATTAATAATAAAAACCAACCAAACAAAAAAAGATGATTACCATTTAAAATTTAGTATATATTCATTCAGATCTTGTCTGAGACTACACAGCCATATAGAGAAATAAATGACATTGCTCTGTGTGTATTGTATTTGCTTTTTTCATGTAATGTCGTAGCTTTGATATCTTTCTGAATCAGTCAGTAACTACTGAAATACCTCATTTATTTTAAATTATTTGGTATTCTGTCTTGTGATTTTTGCATGACTTATAACCAGTACCCTCATGGAGGACAATTTGAATTGTTTCTAATTATTCACCACTACAAACGATGTTTAAGAAAACACTTTTGTATAAATATTCTTGCATATTTGTGTGATCATTTCTATGAAAAAATTCCCAGAAGTAGAATTGCTGGATTAAAGAATATGCACATTCAAAATCTTAATAGGCTTCCCCTTCCTGAAAGGTTGTACCAATTTGCATGCATATATATTATATTAGATATCTATGGTTAATTTCCAAGCAAATTCAACCTTAACCTTATTCATTATGTAAATAAGTTATTGTCAAATAGCCTGGTGTGTCATGTGAAAATTTTGAGCATTTGCTAAGTCAGTACATAAGATAAAATATGTCCGATGACCAAGGCATTACACTTACCCAAGTTATGTACATTTCCACAGATTTGAGATATACACATTAAATGCTTCCCAGCTAAAATATAGTTTTGGTTCAAAAGCTATGGTGACTTTCTCCTCTCTTTCTAATTCCCAGTATTCTTCAGAAAAAAAGAATCTGATAAGCTATGATCACTATAGTGCATACTGGCTTCATCAGTGATCCTTTATTGGAGTATTTACATTTTAGAACTAACTGCAGAGAATTAATTTATAATGACATCATTTCTGATGTAAATAGTAAAGGACATTTAAACAAATTGGGGTGGTGAAAGTCACTAAAGACAACTTCATAGTTGCCTTGGAACTACTTCCAGTAAAAGAGTGAAAGGGGCTGTTACTCGCTCTTGAGTGTGTCTGGTAGCATATCTGTTTGTGGTCCAAATCAATAGACTGGCACTTACTATTAAATATTTTAAATTTTCCGAGTAGATCCCAAATAGTTGCTATTAGCTAATATTGTTCCTTTTTCTGCCTTCCTTTGTTCATTCCGTTCACCTCCCAAGAGGCAGAGAAGCATCGCCGGCTGAGACACTTCCCCTCCTCGAGAAGCCACATAAGGACTGAGCTCCATATATACTCAGCTTCCCCTGAGACTTTATTGTCAGTCACCTCCCAGATGCCTTAAAAGCTTAAAGAAAAGAAAAGCAGTTCCGCTTCACTAAGAACTGAAGTGATTAGACCCTATTTTGTTTAGGCCAATTTTCAGGATAATGAGAATGTTTTCTTTAATATAATTTTCTTCAAGGAAATACTTTTTTGTACTTTTGTCTTATTAACTTCTCTATCTGGTCATAAGTTTTATTAACTTAATTTTAAGTAGGTATTAAAGTACCTATTCAATATCCATGTGTTAGCCTTTAAAGATTACTGTCACTTCATATTTTCCTCCTCTCAAATTCTTCCCAGTAGCACCCGGGGTAACAAGTACCATTAACTCCTCCAGCTTAATTTCTGAGAGAAAGTGGGAAGAAGAGGAAGAGAGATAGAGAGGGAGGGAGGGAGAGCTCTGAGGTGGTGAGCTCTGTCACAATGGCCTGATTGGCACAGGTGCCCAGGGGCAGGTCAAGTAGGGATTCTTGTAGAGTGATTCACACTACTTCAGCCCAATTTAGAAAACCAACAACTCAGTTACAATCCTAAATAAATATCCATTTGTCAGCGTGGGGGGTTATACACTTCAGTTGTAGATTAAAAAGAGAAATCCCCTTCTTAGAAAATAAGAGAACATCCCATTAAAAAGCATTATTCCATGAGCATTGGATTCAAAGAACATGGGTTGGAATGACTCCTTTGTATAGAGTGGTCCCCATCTTACATTAGCACCAATGAGCCCCGTGCGCCTTATTTGGGAACATGGTTTAGCAGCAAATAAAATGTTTTGGATCATACATAACTTCCCTTGGAAATCGTTAAGCAATCAAAGTTTGCTTTCACACTCAGTGAACACATATTTAGGAGCACCTGTACCAACAAGGCACTGCTTTAGAACTATCATGGGAACTGTCCTAAGTGCTGAAAAGAGTACAAGAATAAAAAGGACAAGGGTTTTGTAAGGGTTTTTTGTTTGTTTTCTGTTTAAATTTTTTTTGATGGTTTTTTTTTTAATCAGTCAGCTTCTTATTTATAGCAGTTCTCAGTAGAAAATACAGAGAATTCCTCTATCCTCCCCGTTCCTATACACACACACTTTCTCCACGATCACTGTCCTATTCCACAGTGGTGCATTTCTTACAATTAATGAACTTACGCTGATTCATCATTATTATCCAAAGTCCATAGTTTACATTAGGGTTCACTCATGGTTCTATACATTAAAGTAAATGATATCCATCCACTTTCACAAACCGTATGGCTTAAATGACAAAAATTTATCGTCTCACTGTTATGGTCCTTAGAAATCTGAAATCAAAGTGTTGGCAGAATTGGTTCCTTCTGAGAGTTATGAGGGAAGGATCTGTTCCAGGCCTTTCTCCTTGGCTTGCAGACAGCCATCTCCCATCTGTGTCTCTTTCACATTGTCTTCCCTTTGTGTATATCTGTCTCAGATTCCCCCTTTGTAAAGAACTCCAGTCACATTGGATTATGGGCCTACCCTACTCCATAATGACCTAATTTGAACTAATTATATCTGAAATGACCCTATTTACAGATAGGGTCATATTCTGAGGTCCTTGAGGTTAGAATTTCAACATCCGATTTGGAGGAGGAGGGACAATTCAACCCATAGCAACCACTTCATAATAAATGGTACCTGTTACTTTCTTAGGATTACCCTGGTGCCTTTTTACGTGATTTGAGGCCTTAAGGATGACTCTAACTTGACCATTGGCCAATGGAGAAGGGCTCTGGCCAAACTGGTATCTGCATCACATTCTACTCTTGTACAAGCTCTTTGATTTTTTTTTTAAAACAAAATTCACATTATATTTAGATTGAAATAAACTATACAAAAGTGATTTTCATCACCAAAAGTAACAGCAGTATTTTCTGTATTATTTCTAGACAAACCACAAAACACCTATTTTCCTAGGTTCTCCAGGTTTGCTTATAAGTCAAAATGAGGTAATAGATACAGTTATGGAAGAAGACAGAAAGAGTTGAGTCCATTGTCAGGATCTATGGCCTGATTCTGTCCTGACCATGAAATCAAGCGTTCGATATATACTTGCTAAAAAGTTTATGAATATGAAGATGTAGCCTCAACAAGGGAATGTAAACAGCAATAATCAAACATGGAACAAGTGCAAGCTCTTTCACCCAAACTTTGACTACAACTTATTCCTTTAAGTTCCTTTGGTAAAGTCAAAATCTGCATTAAAATCCTTGTTTGGTGAGCTCATATCTTCTTTCTCTGGTAATTCCCTTAACAATCTACTACAGATTTTTAACAATATACTTAAAACCTCTGCTAGTAAAACAATGTGACTTCATTGTAATATTTAATGAAATGTATTCTTTCCTCTCACACTTCCAAATTTATTTCTTCAAAGAATCAGTAACTCAGTACCCAATGGAATCCACAGTGGTAATAAATGTTATGTTTAAGATTACTTAACTTGGGACCAGCAGTTAGCATAATAGCTATGTTGCTGAACTCCCATGTGGTCGACCGCGGTTCGAGTCCCGGACCCAGTGACTTAAACTCATGCTGGGCATGTGTGTGTGTGTGTGTGTGTGTGTGTGTGTGTGTGCCCAGGATCCCAAGAGGAGAATGAAGGAGAAGGGATTGTGGTGTGGCCATCCCCCCTGGGGGGTGATTTCTCGCTTTCTGTCTCTCTCTGTTTTTCTGGAGAGCGCATGCACCCTATAGCAAAAAAGCTCTCAAAAAAAAAAAAAAAGATTACATAACTAAAACAATTCCAGGGTACCACTGGCAGAAATAACTCCATGAGGTCTTTGATTCTGAATTGCATCGTACATGTCTGGTCACCTGATCCCACTGCAGGAAACCAAGTCACAGGGATTTATGGGGTGCTCAGAGGAGTTTCAGTTTGTCTTCTGACTCAGTTATTCTCAACCTTCAATAAGCATACACCTGAGGAGGTTATTCAAAATGCTGGCTCACCTACAGTGACACAGTGATAGCATAATGTTCTACAATGTGGAAATCATATGGAAGAATAGTGTTTGGTTTCTGGGACAACCTGTACACACCAGGCATGTGCATATGTGCACATAATTCTACCTGTCCAGGTAAGGTTGAGGTGGGGGTAGCCACAGCATGAGCCCTCAAAGATCTTGTCTAGGGCTGGCGGTGGCATGGTAGTTAAGGGCACTGGACTCCCACATGGTTAACCATGGTTCGAGTTCTAGACCTGGAAGCTTTCTCAATTTCTTTCTCTCTGTCTCTCTCTCACTCTGTCCCTCTCTGATCAAATTAAAGTAAAGGGATCAGCAGTTAGCGTAATGGCTATGTCGTTGGACTCCCACGTAGTCGACCACGAACAGTGTCCCGGACCCGGTGACTTAAACTCACACCGGGCATGTGTGCATGCGCTTTCATGTGATTTCTCGCTTTCTATCTCTCTGTCTCTCTCTGTCTGTCTGGCGAGCACACACAACCTATAAAAAAATAAACCTCTAAAAATAAATAAAGTAAATAAAGTTAGATAAAGTAATTCTTTTAAAAAAAGAATTTTTTTAAAGAAAGTTCTCATCTATCTATCTCTCTCTCATGAAATGAATAAATAAATATACATCTTTTAATTCATACATCTGAGATACAGTACTGGAAATTCTGATTCAGTAGACTCTGAGATAGGGCCCAAAAATTCATGCTAGTTGTACTTTCCCTTCCATACTCAAGGTAAACATCGTTAATCAATCATAGAATTCAGCCTAGAAGTGACCAATGAATCCTTCTTAGCACAGCATCCCAGGAAAATACTAATTGGTGATTAGATGAAAACAACTTGCCAGTCTGTCTAAGCCTTAGAGCAAGTTTAAACTTCCTGAGGTCAAGGAACCAAGGATTACACAAAAGCCTTTGATGTTAGTGCCTGAAAGAAAAGCTGTGACTTTTGTGCAGTTCAGGTTCTCTTTGTCCCCCTTTTCTCCTCCCCTGGGTTCTGTTGGATGGATGAACACAAGTAACATTATTACAAAGTGGTTGCTATTGGGCTGAACTGTCCATTGCACTCCAATTCAGAGGTTGAAATTCTAACCTCAAGGACCTCAGAATGTGAAATATAAAGTCAGACCAATTATCTTGGGCAGCTTAATCACTCTCAGGAATGGATGGCTTAGAATGAGGCAGCAGAAATCATAATACTGACTAATTTTGTGACCTTGGGAAATGTCCCTGGGCTTTGATTTCCATATTTGTAAAATGCAGCATTAGGTTTGATGAGCTATCAGATTCCTTCTTCATCTAAAAGAACTGACTCCCAGTTACTCTGAGTGCTGGGATTTGTAAAAATCCAGAAAGATTAACTATGTTGTCAGAATTCCAAGCAAATAATAGCTAAAGACTTCAATGAAGTGAGTTTGATGAACAAATTAACCTTGGGGTGTCTACTTTGTGACTAAAAGGTTTATATGCTTTATAATCTCTCACTCCATCTCTGTGAACTAAATTGGTGCTGGTGTATCTATTTTTCAGATAAGAAAACTAAGGCTCAAAAGAGTTGCACTAACTTACCCAAGATAATGCATCTAATAAGAAGAGGTTCTAGAATTCAAATATCTTTTTAATCGCAAAGTTCATTCTTTCCAATATGTTCAGTTTCAAACTCATTCCAGAAATTAATTTAGCATTTAGGAGAACATATCAGATTGATTCATTTGAAATTGCCAACATTCAACCATTTTTGTTCTACATAAAAGGCAGTTTAAAAAGTTCAACCTAATATTGTGTCGTTGCATGGAAAAACATAGAAAATACATCATGACTTTCCAATGACCTAATAGTTCACTTGGTGATTTTTGGCTTACTGCCTATGCTTGAATGAATTTACTTTTCTCACCCACTTTCCTTCAAGGATCCCCCAGCCAGGGGAATTGATGCCTGATGGTTCCTAAGTCCTGGAGTATATTAAGCTTGGCAGGGCATTCAGAAGTGTCTCTGGCTTCTGAATACACAGAACTTCTATCTACCAACAATCTAAAGTGATTACAAAATAGTATCTCTGTCTCAACGTTTTTGAAATCTGTGAAGGGGATCCAAATATATAATCCCCAGACAATGCCACAGCTTTTTCATTTCACATCATCTCCAAAATCTTAATGCTTTTCTCTCCCTCTCCATAATTTCTATTGCTCTATTTTGTGAACTGACTTAGATCATGTTGGGTAAATTCAACTTACAAGTAAAGTGATGTATAGTGATTAAATGTATACAATTTTTAAAAAGAAAAGGACCTCCTTAGTTGGGAGAAGTGGAAGGAATTGGACTAGCAATTAGAAGGCTCTCAATAGAGATCTGAAATGAGGAAGATGGTTTGGACATTCCCAACTTAATCATTTCTGCCCTGAAGCCAGCAGGTGGCATAGTGGTTAAGTTGCTGAACTCCCACATTGCTGACCGTGGTTTGAGTCGCAGACGAGACAGCTTGAAACTCACCCTGGTGCATGTGCATGCATGCCCAAAATCCTAAGAGGAGAATGGAGAAGGAGTTGTGGAAAGTGATTTCTGGGAGTGATTTCTCGCTTTCTGTCTCTCTGTCTCTCTCTAGTGAGTACACACACCCTATAGCAAAAATATCTCTTAAAAATAATAATAATAGGAACCAGCAGGTGGCATGATGGTTAAGGTGCTGAACACTCCCACATGGTCAATCACGGTTCAAGTCCTGGACCTGATGGCTTGCTTTCTCATTCTCTCTCTCGCTCTCTCTCTCTCTCTGTGTGTGTGTGTGTCTGGACAAATTAAAGTAAATGAATGAATAAATAAAATTTTAAAATAGACCTATCTTTAAAAAATAATAATCATAATAGTTTCTGTTCTATGGCACAGAGCTCACGGGGTTTTTTTTGGGGGGGGGTTATTTTTCACATACAGATGTCTTCAAAGACTATGGAAAATGCATGCTATAAAAAATTATGCATGGATTTTGGGACCAGCAGTTGATGTAATGGCTATGTCGCTGAACTCCCCAAGATCCCGAGAGGAGAATGGAGGAGAAGGGATTGTGGCATGGCCATCCTCCCTGAGGGATGACTTCTCGCTTTCTGTCTCTCTGTCTCTCTCTGTCTGGCTGGCGAGTACACATGCCCTACAGCAAAAACCTCTCAAAAACATTGTGCATGAATTTCAAAAATTTTGGGACTAAATAAACTCATACTTTAATTTCATTTTTGTGAATTTTTGAGGCCCCCTCCCCTTGTACATTCTCTTCAGTCTAGGTGAAACTTCAAAGACTGATGTTTCTTTGGATAATAACTTACTGTTACCAATATATTTTCTATATTTTGGAGGACTGGTTGACTTCAAAGGCCAAGATTTGGCAATATCAGATTCTCCTAGGAAATGGGCAGGAAGAGAGGGAGGGAGGCCGCACAAGTAGATGGAATAGAGATTGCACTGAGCCAAGTTTGAAGGAGCTGTTTTTCCTTTTAATAAAAATGGTAAGATAGCGTTTATTCATAGTTGCCAACAGGATAATTAGTGTCACATTACAAAATGTATAGACATACTTGAGTTGGCTTGTTATTACAACACTTACATCCAAATTAAAACAATGCAGAGGTCATCCTCTAGCTGAGACCTTATGCGAGGTTCACAATTTCTATTCACAAAGTGCTGACTTGTCATAACCATCTCTTTTTCATCAGGTATCTTGACCTCTATCACCTGCCACTTCCAGAGTATTTAGTTAGCACTGCCCACTTACTGACTTTTTTTCTTTTTTTCTTCCTGTTCATAGACACTATGACTTATGCAGATCTGTTCTATGCCTGTGAGTCATCATTTACTAATTCCCTAAACATGAAAAACTAATTTTTAAAGAATTATTTTATTTAACTTTATTAATTTCTTTCTTTTTTTTTGGGGGGGGGGAGAGGTTTTCGCTATAGGGTGCGTGCGCTCGCCAGACATACAGAGAGAGACATAGAGACAGAAAGCGAGAAATCACCCCCCAGAGGAGATGGTCACGCCGCAATCCCTTCTCCTCCATTCTCCTCTCGGGATCTTGGGCACGCACGCACACGCGCCCATCATGAGTTTTAAGCCACTGGGTCCGGGACGCGAACCGCAGTCGACTACATGGGAGTCCAGTGACATAGCCATTACATAACTGCTGGATCCCTTAATTTATTTCTTTATTTCATTTTGACCAGGGAGGGACAGAGAGAGAGGGAAAGTGATCAGCAAACCACCAGGTCCAGGACTTGAACTGCAATGGGACATGTGGGAGTCCAGTGCCTTTAACCACCATGCCACCTACCAGCCCCATGAGAAACTTCTTTAATCCAGGTTTATCAGTTTCCATATGCATGAAATAAGAATGGTTCTCACTACCTTGCAGAAGACTGAGAGTATTAAGCTAATACTCCTGAAGCCCTTCCTGTTACACCTCAGACACTCAAAACAAGCCAGCTATCACTTTTACTATTAAACCCTAAAGCCCTAGAGGCAGGGCCTATGTCGTTAATCTTTTCGTATCCTTAGCACCTCTCTGTGTTTAACACATGATCTATAAATGCTACTTCAATGTTCTTGCTGCCAAGTGTTAAGACAGTTCCAATGCCTTTTTAGAAAGGAGTTGAAAGAAGTTTTGTTGTTTACTTTTACTAAGGAAATTTATAAGCAGACACCATATGTAACTTTTTTCCCATCATTTACACAATCATGCAAACACATTCACACAGACTTTTGCACATCCAGCTGCAGTTAGCGAGACTTACATACATTTAAATAAGGGAAGAAAAACTTCCCAAACATATGTCAGTGATGCTAGGAAGCAAGTTATGAAAAACATCATTGTGGATAATTATCTACATGACTGTACAGGTGCCACTGTTTTGCATTGTCTTGAAAACCAGAAGTGAGGTATGGGAAAATTCCTAATAAGCTAAATGACTAATACAATTTCCTTTTGTTGGGAAGATATCCTCACCATTTCTTAAAAAAAAAAAAAAAAAAAAAAATTATAGGGACAGTCCTGTGGCCTGATGGTTAAAGGAAGCAGATCCCACATGGAATACTCTGCAGTTCTAGTCCTAGCCCCAGTGACTTGAAAAACATGCTGGGTGCCCACATGCCCAAAATCCATACAGGTAAGAGGTTCAGAAGAAGGGATTGGAGCATGGCCATGCCCCATTGTAAGTCGCTTTCTCCTTCTTCCTCTCTCTCTGTCTCCCACTGGAGAGTGCATGTGCCTTCTGGCAAATTAAAAAAGAAAAAAAATTAAAAGGTATATTACAATGGACTAAGGTACAGGAATGTCAATGGCACAATAATGCCTTGAAGAAGGGAGGAGTTGATGACACACATCCCTGGCCTGGTTTGCATAGAGATCAACAATGTTCCCTCAAAACGTGCTCACTCATGAACTTCCTTCACCTGAAGCAGAGACTGGTTAAGCTCCACTGCAATCTCACAGCTGCTGCTTGGCTTCCTGTTCTGCTGACTATAAGAAATCCAATGCTAAAATGTGCTACAAACTTAGAGAATAAAAAGAAGCAGTGACCAGACTTAAAAATAAAGGCAGTATCTCCAAAGCCATTAGCTCCAACCTTACTTAAAGTTATAATAGGTGTAGCCCGCCCCAGAGATGGCCATGCCACGTGGCACCCCACCAACACTACATTTGAAGTTCTGACCAGGTAAGCACTCCCTGAGGATCAAGGATCCTGTATCCGTTGGAAAGCACAAACACTCTGGAAGGATGGTAGCTATTAACAATTTATCATAATAGTGCCTGCCTTAGGGGCAAACCTGCAGTTTTAGAAAGACTTCTTATATGCACAGTTTCTTGTTTCTCAAAGGATGTGGACCATAACTGGAGGCTTCTTCTGGTGGGGATTCAAGGTATAAACCATTTAATCTCATAGTGTCACCTCCCAAATTTCTGACTGGTTACCTTTGTCTGGAAAACTTTTGTCAGAGTGGCCAAATGTATTTAGTTTTTATTTAACGTTTTTGGTTTTAAACAATTGTACATTCACATGCAATTGTAAGAAATAAAACAAAGAGATTCCTTTTTAAGTTTTAGGATTTACATTAAAACTCATGGTCCAAGACAAAAAGCTTCTAGACAATAACTCTTCTGTTCCAGTGTGAATCACAGAAAAAACTGTAGTCCCATCCTCACTCATACCTTCAAAAGCCCAGTGGGGAGCCTAGACTTTGATCCTCACCAGACTGTAATGAGGAACCTTAATACCCTCACTAGTGTGTTGGCAGAAACAGGCAAACAGGAAGTCAGGACTTTTATCTTTTGCAAGCCAATGGGAGGTCTCCTCTCAGCAACCCTGCTGTGTCTGTGGAGAGTGTGTAGGGAGTCTGTGCTTCTACCCCCCACCAGGGAGGAAGGAAGCATGCTTGGCCCTCTCCACTGTGTTGGTGTCAGAGGAGGCTTAGAAGACAGTCAAGACTTTCACTACCATTGAGTGTGAACCAGGTTACCCTCACCGCCATGGAAAACTGGAAGTTCCAACCCCACACAACAGGAAGGAGGAGCTCTCTTCCTCAGGTGTTCACTGCGGCTGAGAAAACTTGGACTTCTACCTCTGCCTGGCAGTAATAAGGTGATGCCCTTCCTTCTCCTGTCAGTGTGCTGTCAAAGAAAGCCAGTTACAACAAAAGGTTTAAGAAAGAATCAAAACACTTACGGGAAAAAATGGAAAATTACCTGTTGATGATAACACGTATGATAATACCTTTAACTGGATTAATATACGGTGTATTCATGCTAGGAAAATTCATTTTATAAGCTGTAATGATATACAGTGGTTGAATGTATAAAATAATAAATAAATAAACTATGAAAAAAGATTCAGACTCCCATAACATGATCTAAAAATATCCAGGTTTCAATAAAAATTAACTTGTCATTTTTTTAAGAGTTATTTCTATTTAACTTTCTTTCTTTATTTATTATTTTAATTTTGTTTTTTTTCCTTTCTTTATTTTTTTATTTTACAATTTTTATACATTTAATCACATTATTTAGCTTACAAAATGAACATTTCAATATGTGAACATTTCTCCCCAGTTCAGTTGATCAAAATATCTCCAACAGATAACACCATACCTCCCTGTTCCATCAATGCTCTGTCTCGATATTTGACCCGAGAAAGACAAACAGAGAGAAAGGGGAAAGTGGGAAAGCAAGTCGCCAGTTTCAGGACTTGATCCGTGGTCAGTCATGTGGAAGTCCAAAGCCACTAACCAACACGCCTGCTGGTCACCAAAATCACTCATCGTTTTAAGAACCAGGAAGATCTCAAGCCAAATAAAAGAGAAAAAAAAAAAAAAAAGACAATCAAAATGTGCCAACACCAATATGACAAACATGCTACAAGTATCTGACAAAGATTTTGAAGAAGCTATGGTAACAAGGTTTGAATAAACAACTAAGAACATGCATGAAACAAATAGAAAAATTCACCAAGAAGAAGTAATAGAAGAGTCAAGTGGAAATTTTAGAACTGAAAAATACAATAACTGAAAAGAAAAACTTAGTGGATAAATTCAATAGCAGAAGGAGGAACCAAGGAAAGAATCAGCAAATTGGAAATTAATGCAATAGGAACTACCAATGCTGGGCATTAGAGAGGAAATCGATTCTTAAAAATTAACAAATTCAAGGGCAAAGAAGTGGTTAAGGTGTTGGACCTCGTGGTCACACCAGGCACACCAGGCACACTTGCGTGTATGACCAAAATTCCAAGAAGAGAATGGAAGAGAAGAGATTGCAGCATGACCATCCCCGCTGGGGGTAGGGGGGAAGAATTTCTTACTTTTCTTACTTTTCTTCTCTCTCTGTCTCTGTCTCTCTCCAGCAAGCACATGTGCCCTATGGTAAAAATCTAAAACTAAAATAAAATAATAAATAAAAAATAAACAGATCCAAACTTAAAGGTGGAAAACTACTGAAATGTAAGTAGTTTTGAGGTATAAGATTGTGAACCTCTGTGAGGTCTGTGGGCCTGCACTGAAGGAGATACAGTGATTAGAGGTCTTGAAAAATGAGTTCTATTTTCCCGTCTGCTATGTTCTTCTCACTGACTGCCCAAATGAATTGGCTTATTACATTGGTTTTGCTTTTTCTAGTGGGGGGTAAAGGAGTTCATAAAAGCAAAAGAGAAATGAGAATATAATACTTCTCCTCTTAAATATGGCATGTACATTTGGCAGGATCAAGTTCACCAATAAGAAAGACTGGTTTTCAGGAGATTTAAATCTCCTAAAATCTGTAACTGTTGAGGAGTATTCTTCACTTCTGTATCCAACCCTTACAAAACCCTCTCATGGCTATCATTTCTTCAGGAAACACATAGGTATGATGTGCAGCATATTCACCTGTTGTGCCCCAGTCACGAAGTCCCCAAAAGACCACCAGGGAGCCGTTCCAATGTATGCACGTGAGGGTCGCTTTTATTTTATTCAGGCTCAAGCCAGGACTCTCAATCTCACCAGCACAGCAGGTCAGAATTGAGAGCCCGGTGTTAGTTGGGCTGGGTTTTTATTTGGCTGTTAGGGGAGGAGGAGAGGGGGCTGAGGAATGCACTCAGCAGCTACACATTGGCTGTAGATTACAGGGAGTGTAGCTGTTTCTGGTATCTGCTTTGTTTCTCTCAGCAGAAAAGTTACTTTAGGTTTCTGGTATCTCCTTTGCTTCTCTTGTTGGTCAGTCCCAGTGGAGTGATGGTTTCATGACTTTTTCCTACGTGACCAGTTCGCCTCCTTGAAATGGCGCCAATTCTCAGCAAGGTGGGTTTAACAAAATGGAATTGCCCCGAAAGAAATGGAGTCACTCTGGCCCTTCACACCAAACTTCCTTAAGCACTTTGATTGCTCTAACATCCAGAGTTGTGTGTAAGGTTATAAACATGAATTATTGAACGGCAATAAAGACCCTATGGAATCTACTTTCTCCCGAAGAAAGCCACAGCTTATGAAATGTCAGTACAGCATGAAACAAAGATGCACATCAAATAAACTAAAACTCCCCTCAGTCAGCACAGCCCTAAAGAAGAGTGACTCTTCCAGCATACAACCCCAACTCCTAACTCCCATGGAAGCTTCAAGATGGGTGTCAGTACTGACAGAATCTAGGTGCTCATTTTTTTACCTTAACATAAGTAACAGTTCTTTTAGAAAGAACTTCCAGTAACCTACCTTTCTTAGACTTTTAAGAGAAAGAGTGAAAGAGAATAAATAAATAAATAGATAAATAAATAAATAATTAGTTCTTTAAAAAAAAAAAAAAAAAAAAAAAACACCTTGCTCTCCAAAGCAATGGTGCTAGCAAAATTCCCTGTGCAGAACATTTTTCTTTTCAACTCTAATTATAGATCTAAAATTCAGGCAAAATGAAAACAAAGGGATTTTGGAGGAGCCACGAGAATGTGTCACAAGTTAATACCATGTAATTCCCTTCCTCACAGTCGTTCGTGCCCTTAAGCAATCATTGAGGAGGAACTGCACTCGTTTTATGCAGATTAACACGGACAGACCGAGACTAAGGAAAATTGTGAGGCAAAATCTGTTCTTGGGGATCTTAGCATCTTCTAAGTTCCTTGTTCCCCTCTGTCATCTCTAGGGCTCCCTCTTACACAGTGTTCCATTAACCTCTTCATCCCCATCCCTGCCTCACATTGTCTGACTCAGAACCCCACCAGGTGAAAACACCAAGTATAGTCCAGACTTCTTATGTATCACTCACTCCTCTGCCCAATGAAAATTTTCCCATTATTAGTCTCCTGCTCCAAAGTACAGTGATCGGTTAGCCAGTCCACTGGGAACACCCAGATAATTGTGTTCTAATTAAGCTGAGTAAGTTGAATGTGTATCCTCTTCTAGCACATGGCTATATCAACAGAGGACCTTATCCCAAGAAAACAAACTATTGAGAATGGATTTCAGATTTCAGAGGTAGGACAATGTAGGAAATATTGGACATAGCCTTTAACACACACTTACAAAGTAACCACCTAATCTATTCAAGACTCAAAACTAACACTGTGTCCAGACTATGAAGAAAGGAGAGGAACGTATGCCAAATGGTGCATCCATCAAGGAAAGCTGGAAGTGGTCATTTAAAAGAAAGAAAGAAAGAAAGAAAGAAAGAAAGAAAGAAAGAAAGAAAGAAAGAAAGAAAGAAAGAAAAGAAAAGAAAGAAAAGAAAGAAAGAAAGAGGGAGAGAGAGAGAGAGAAAGAAAGAGAGAGAGAGAGAAAGAAAGAGAGAGAGAGAAGGAGGGAGGGAAGGAAGGAAGGAAGGAAGGAAGGAAGGAAGGAAGAAAGAAAGGAAGGAAGAAAAATGGTGAGAAGTCAGGAAAATATTTCTGTGATTTTTTTTTTTTTTTTTACTTTGCAAGAAAACAAATTATCAGAATAATAGATGATGTTAGAACTGACAGGAAACCTAACAATCAACTGTTTTTACCTATTTCATTTTACAAAAGTAGAAAATAAAACCCAGAAACTTTCTCAATATTACACACAGAATCTGTTTCAAAACCACAATCACATCTGTTTCAAAACCACAATTTCTCATCTCCTTGACTGCCAGGCTAGTCCTCCTTGGTGTTGGCTATTTTCATGGATGGTCATTTGATACCTGTACCAGATAAGATACTGAGAGAGGAGAAAAAGAACTTCACAACATTTTTAACCAAATATCACACATCATCTGGGACCAGCAGGTGATGTGGTGGTTAAGACCCTGGACACTCCCACATGGCTGACCATGGTTCAAGTCCTGAACCTGGTGGCTTGCTTTCTCACTTTCTCTCTCTCTCTCTCTCTCTCTCTATATATATATATATAGATAGATAGATAGATAGATAGATAGATAGATACATAGATACATAGATACATAGATTATAGATATAGATATAGTCAATTTTTGAAAATGAATGAATAAATTTAAAAATTAAATAAATAATTATTTTTTAAATTACACATCATCGTACTTGAATTCTGAGTTTTTTACACTTCAATGTATCTCTTACTCAAAGAATTAAAAGATAATCTATAATCAATGTCAACAAAAGTATTGTCTGACAAAGATTGACCTACAAGGAAGGACATGGGGCTAGGTAGATCCTCTAAAAGGCAGTTGTGACACCAGCTGGCTTGGTGATGTCAGTTTGGGAAAGATCCCATTAGGAATGAAAAACTATTATGCAAATTATGTAAAAACAAAATGAGTCCTTTCTGCATAGCTGAGAGGGGTGGGGGGAGGAGGGAAACAAGCCACTGCATCAAACAGAGATTGATAACTCCTTCTCCCCTTTGAGCATCACATCTTGTCCTCCTGCCTGTGAGAGTTCCAATTGCCTGAAATCTGTGGCTCCTCAGATTTCTGGTCACCAATTATCTCACAGCTGCTTCTCTGTCAAAGAAAATACCCCAAACCCTGCTCTGTCTTCACATTAAATGAAGCACAAAGCACAGACCAATAGAGGACCAAAATTGTCCTAAGGAAATTGTCCAAGCTTGAGATAACACAGTAAGCATTAATCTTCCCAGTTCCCCAGGAGTGCAAAACTCTTTATATGAGTATGACAGCTGAACTAACATCTGCAGTGTAGACAGAAAGTGATTCGGGAATAGAACGAGCAAAATTCTCTAATCTTCTTATTTATTTTTAACATTCACCTGTGTCCTGGAAGGAACTTTCCTTCATTCTCTGGTTCATCTCATTACCTTGCTGACTTTGTTAGAATATTCATATCTTACAGGGAATGAGTCCTCCTTATAACACATTTGTTCACACTGTAGACCATGACTTGAAGCTGACCTTTCTATGAGTAGACTAGAGACAAGCTACCTCTGATGCAATACACATGTCATCTTCCCTTTCCTAGGAAAGTTTGAAAATTCAAGTACCTTGGGAATGTAACAGTCCCCCCATTTTCTTACTGAAATCAACCTCAGAAGATCAATGAAGCTAATTTCCCTCCTCGTTACTTTTGAGATTTAGTACATTTGATATTTCATCGGGCTTAATGACTTGTTGGGTAGCATATTATTTACAACACAGATGACCTAAGCATATATGCTATGTGTTGATGAAAGCAAGTTACTTGGTCTCCTTGTTTAATCAGTGAGGCCTTTGTCTCTTAGGTACTGCTTCTCCTCTTATTGAAAATAAGAGAACAAAGCTGATGCCAGTCAGTTGAGCAGCTAAGTCAGCCAAGAAGGGAGTTGGCAGAAGATTCCTTTTTACTCTGGCTTACTGCCATTTTTTTGTGAAAGGTCATCGGTAGCATCTCTTCATTGAAATCGATGCAGATGGCTTAACACAAATATTGACAAAATGAAATAGAAGCAAATGGAAAAAAAAAACTTAGGAGGAATTTTAGGCATACATAATCAATACTATGTTAAAACCTTCCTTTTAAAATTGCATTAAGTACAAAGAATAAAATGAATCAGGAAGAAATTGCACCAATTATCCCTCATTGAGTGTGCCTAGAGTAAGAAATAGAGTCTTGGCATGAAAATATAATTAAAATACTCCAGTAATTCGAGCAAGATCACTTTGTTTAAAGATATGATATTTTGTCCTAGTCGCTAGGGGTTTACCCTCAGTCTCCATTTATACCATTTTTTCCCCTAGAAATTCAAATCAAAGTCCAATTACATGAGTGATGACAGGTCACGGATTTATTCTGACAAAAAATTACTAAAAAAGGTACGTGTACATGGTGAGGAGCATTGGCCCTTCATGACCAAGTTCCAAATGAGCTGAACTCCATGCTGTGAGGCTTTGGGGGTATTCTTATTAACCCATTCCCGAGCGGGCTTAAAATGGGAGGATTCCCAAGAAACTGAAATTATTATCACATTAATCTGTTACCAGGCACTGCAATAAGGTCTTTCTTAGGTTAAAGCACCAAGTATGCATAGAAAATGAGCCAGGTTCTCCTAGGATCTTCATTACTCACTACTCATTGGGTTTATTTGATCATTGCAAACAACTCCTAAAAAGCAACTGGGATGCTGTTCAAGCACTGCAGAGAGAAATTTAAGCCGGCCTCTTTCAAGTCAATCGTCTTTCAGACAAGCTTTTCCCATTTTTAGACCTCCATAGACTGTGCTGGAACATTAGGGGAGGAAAAGCTGCTAAGCTTTTCCTAACTCCAATCCTTGCCAAAGAGATATAAGAAATATGATATTAGGTGCAGGTCAACCTCCAGCTTTGAATAAGAGCAGATGGTATTCTTCTCCTCGATCTCCTCCCTCATTCATAAGTCACTATTCCTCCTATCTCTTCCTTGAACACCCTAAGCTCAGTCCCATCTCTGGCCTTTGGAATGCCCTGCCCTCAGATCGTCTTAGGACTGGTTCTTCTGGTCATTGAGGTCTTAGCTCAGATGGCATCTCTTCATGGAGGCCTTTGCTGTTCACCAAGCTAAATGAGCAATCCCCATGTCTTGAGTCAAGTTCCCCAAAATTTAGCCCTAAGTCAAAGATTCATGTGCAGGTGATTTTTTAAGGACCTATTGCCTTGAGAAACTAGCAATGGGGTGAGGACATAAGGCAAGATAGAAGAGGCTGTGTGAGAGTGTAAATAGCGACAAGTCCCAGGCTCAGCCTGATACCAGAGGAGCTCCAGGGTATAAATTGAGCCTGAGAGTGTGACTACACTGAAGGCAAGGGAGCTAGGCTTTACACTTCTGCATCAGCCAGTCTCTCTGCTCCTGCCTATAACATGGCTCCCGCAGCCCAAAGACAGGCCTCGGAGCAAAGTCACAGTAGCAGCCAACTGAGGACAAATAGGCTCGGAAGCAGGAAATAGGTATAAAAGAACCAGTAAATATGCCAACAGCATCTATTTACCCTCCAACCTCATGATTCTCAAATACATTACATATCCTCACTTTATGTTATTGAGTACACTTATCACAATCTGAGAGTGTCTTCATATATATGCACATATAAACTTGGCTATTTAGTGTCTGTCATCCCAACCAGAAAGAAGTCACCTTGAAAGACTTTTTGTTCCCTCTCTATCTCCAGGAGTAGAACCTGTACCTGGAAAACAGAAGATGCTCAATAAATATTTGTCAAATAAAGGAATAAACCAGGGTAATGTGCTATGAAAAATTCTGGGACCCTTGAAAAGGAGCTAACCCTTGGACTATGTCCTGGAAGGCAAAAGGCATTCTAATAGTGAAATGATCACAATAGCTGAAGTCGGTAGGCAGGTCAAGTCATTATGTCTCATTAGCTTCAGTTTCCTCATCTGTAAAATAAAGGGAAGTGTGGGGAAACTTAACAACAAGAATGTTCATCACACTGTTGTTTATTATAGCTAGTTAGGGGGAGAATTTAAATATTCAACCTTAGGAGACTAATTGTATCCATACAAGGAAATACCATAGAAACAGTAGAAATCGTGTTGTAAAAATGCTATCTAATGACATGAAAAGATTTCCAAACTATGTTGTTAGGTAAAAAAAAGAAAGGGTGGCAAAATAGTATAAACTCATTTTAACGTCTTTTATATGTGTATATTTGTATCTGTATTCATAAAAATTGGAAGGATACACATTAAAATATTTAGAGTGGTTATCGCTGAGTAGAGCTATTATGGGTTATTTTTACTTCTTTCTTTTATCTGTTCCTGTTTTCTAACTTTTTAAAGCAAAATGTAAGCGAAGAAACAGTTACTTTTCTTTTAACAATGCAAAAATATTTTCAAAAGACCATTCCAACATTATTTGTTATGAACAGATTGTGATGTGCTAAAAAGAACATGAGACAGGTTGTGGTCCCACGTCTGTCTTTAATACTGGGTATATAGGAAGGGGTGACGGAGAGGGTAGACAGTGGTGAGTATAGCTTGAAACGTTCTCCTCTCTGGACCCAGCTTCATCATCTGTAAAATAAGCAACCATACTGTGTGTCTCCAAGAACCCCTATAGAACATGAAGATATAGTAGAGAGAAGCTCACTGGACTTCATTCAAGTCATTAAAGTGGATTCTAGTTCAGGACTGGGGAAACAATGGAGGTTACCAAAATGTCTGGACTTCAGTTTTCTCATCTACAAAATGGCCCTACTAGTCTTATGTCTTTTGTAGTCCAGATAGCAAAGATGGAAATGGGTGGTAGCAGAGTTTTGTATCTGTCCAGTTGGCTATATGGCCCTGCTCCCCTGAAGTTCAGATCGTGACTTACTATTACTGCTAATACTTGGCCATGTCCAATACGCTTCCATAGATGCAAAACAAATAGACAAGTCCCTATACACTCATGATAGCTAATTCATTCTTTCATTTTAGTTTTTACATTCAATCACTATACATCCTTACAGCATGTAAGATGAATTTTCCCATCATGAATACATTATATAGTAGAATAGTCAAAGATATTCATATACATTATCATCCACAGATATTTTTTCATTTTTGTGTCCATTAAATGTTTTGCTTTTTTGATTCTCTCCCCCTCTCTCCAAGTTCCACCCTCCTCCCACACTGTCTAGTGTCTACAGTTGCTCTTCATCTTCCAAATACTTTGTACTGGTATGAAGAAGAAAAAAATCAGTCTAAAATTAGAATTTTGATTTCGAAAATAATGTTGTTAAATTCAATCTTTAATAGCAAAAATAGATTTAGAAATGTTTGGACTAAATCAGCATTGGGAAATATGAAAGCACTGCTGCAAAGATATAAATGCTATTAAGGTTAATTTTTCATTTTTTTTTTAACTGACTCTTTGAATTACAGACATGCTGATTACAGACCTCAGTTTAAGCCTTCTCATTTTCCTTTCTTTGAAATTCCATACCAAATAAGTATTCTCCAAGGAATGCTCCACGAATTCATTTTACCTTCTCTTTTAGTAACTTCACATGCAAAAAGATGGACCATTTGCTAAGCTTAACAAACATGATAATGAAACGACACGCTAGAAGTAGATATGGATCAGACGTATTTTTCTACCTGAAGGCTGTTACAGATAGACAAAAGAGATGAGGCTACAGAGACATATTTTCAAGTTCATATGGAGTAAAGGCATATCATGAAGTCCTCCAAGTCAATATATTGATGCTAAATAGAATGACAGACATCCTGTGACATGACTTCTGTGTCCCAGAAAATAATTCCCCTCTCTAGCCATTTTGCAAATACTTGTTTCAGTCAGATCCCTTTTTTTTTCTTTTTTTCTTTTTGGAGAGGTTTTTGCTATAGGGCGCGTGCACTCACCAGAGAGAGACAGAGAGACAGAAAGCAAGAAATCACCCCCCAGGGGGGATGGCCACGCCACAATCCCTTCTCCTCCATTCTCCTCTCGGGATCTTGGGCACGCACACACAGGTGCCTGGTGTGAGTTTAAGCCACCGGGTCTGGGACTCGGACTACAGTCAACTACATGGGAGTCCAGCGACATAGCCATTACGCTAACTGCTGGTCCCTTCATGAACGAGCTTTTTAAAGTCTCTTAATATACTGAAGGGCAGGGCGGGATGTGGGTCAACCAGAATGGTAATAAAGGGTGAAGCAATGCACCTGAGTCAAGATTCAGCGGACAGCAGCAGGTCAGATACTAGCTAGGTGAACAGCAGTTAATTATTGTCTCCTCGGTATCGCACTCACATTTCTCCTAACATTTTCCCATTAGAATTCTCACCTCTAATTCTCTACCCTATGTCTCCACTTCCCAACTAAGACCTACCTTTGAGGCCCAGATGAAAATGCACTTTCCTTATTTTCTTTTAAATAATTATTTATTTAATTTTATTTATTGCTATTATTATCTGGTTTTCTGTAGGACACAGAATATTCTTTGAAATATCCACTTTATGTGATGAGAGTGTATTAAGTTGTCACAAGAGGCAGCCCAGAGACAGCATTGCTATGGAGAACACAGGTGCTGGGGATCTCAGAGAATATTCTTTGAAAGATGAATATTCTTCTTCAGAAAATGGAAAAGTGAGAAAGCAAGTCACCAAATCTGGGACTCGAACCACAGTCCACCATGTAGGAGTCCAGCACCTTAACCACCATGCCACCTGCTGGCCCCACATCTTACTTATTGATACTCTCCTTGTCACTGCATAGCAAGAATATAGAAGTTGGGCCAATATTCGGTCTGGAATGTTACAAAAAGAATTCAACCTATGTGGATGAGAATATTTACTGATTAGAGAGATAACTTTCAACACAGGCAGGTCAGAAATTCAATAGCCACGGGCCAGCAGGTGGCATGGTGGTTAAAGGTACTGGACTCCCACATGACTGACGGCAGGTCAAATCCCAGACCTGGTAGCTTGCTTTCTCACTTTCCCTCTCTCTCTTTCTCTGTCTCTCTCTCTGATCAAACTTGAAAAATAATAATAATGATGAATAAAATTAAATAATTCTTTAAGAAAAAATTTTTAAATGAAATTCGATAGCCAAACAGCTCAACACCAAGAAAATCTAGAAACCAAAGACAAACAGCCAGAAAACTCAAGCAAAGGTGGGGTAGTGTTTAGTCATAAAGAGAAAGAAAAATGCTAAGGGGGTGTGATGAACAATCCTGTTTGATAGAGTGTCCTGGTTAAGAACATGAGTTTCAGAGCCAACAGGTGATGTGTTGGTTAAGGCACTAGACTCCCACATGGTCAACTACAGTTTGAGTCCTGGACCCAGCGGCTTGCTTTCTTGCTTCCCTTTCTCTCACACATCAAAATTTAAAATAAATACATGAGTAATTCTAAAAAAACAAACAAAACAAAACATACACACACACACACACACACACACACACACACACACAAAAGCACATGAGCTTCACAAAATCAGACTAGGTTCGAATCTTAAAATGATTAGCACATCACTTACCTTCCTGAGTTCATTTGCTGATCAAACAAGAATCATATTTATTTCGCAGTGGGCTGTGATTAAGTGAAATGAAACAAACTTAAAAATATATATTATTAATTTATTAAGTGGTTTTTCCTTCTGCCTTTGGTTTTGTGGTTCTTACTTGAGTTTACGGCTTCTCAAACTCCAGTGTCCACATAAATCATTGGAATATTTTGTTAAAATGCAGAGTAGGACTGTGTGGAGCCCAAGATCACGTAGACCTGTCAAGCTCTGCTGCAGTTGCTGCTGTGTAGACCAAGCTTCTCACAGCAAGACCCCGGTGCCCAAGGCATTCAGTTCATTGGGATTTGTTGCAGGTTAGGGTTTGTGATAGAAGAGATGCAGAAGAAAGACTGAGATAATATTCAGCTTCTGAGATTCAAAACTAGTGCTTTCCATTTATTTGTGCTAAATGAATGGAAATCATGTATTCAGAATTTTTTTTTTTTACACTGTACTTGCTTTCACTGGGTGAAGTAGGCAGTCTTCCATGTTAATGCGCTCCCTCCCCTACGGCTCTTTTCTTCTCTATCAGGCAATACAGTATTTTGTGGCCATCACACCATGATACTCCTAAAATGTCCATTTCAAATAGTATCCTTTACTAGTATTTTTGCACCTTTAGAATATTTGTTTGAACTTTTATTTGGTGATGGTAGACACATGAGCAGATTCAATGGCTAAACCTTAATGTTTAATGTACAAGCTGTCTGTATTAGGAGGGGGAAGTTGATTTATTTCTGGCACAAAGGACTGTGGGAAGAGGACACAGGAAAGGACGTCATGGAGCAAAGTACAGAGAAGCATGCTTCAGTACTCCTCTCTCTGGGATTTCCCCACGAGAGCAAGAGGTGCATGGAATAAATGAGGAGACTCCTGAGGTAAAGATTGCATTTTCCCAAGCTGCCCTGGGTGTCCATGTCGGTTTGGTATGTTTCCTTGGTCGATGAGATTCCAGCTTGGAGCTGTTTCGAGCAGATCTTCCTAACAGTGGTGAAGGGCTCTACAGCAGACACCCTGAGCTGAGGCCGAATGGGAGTGATGGCTAGAACCCAAAGGAGACCAAAGGTCATCTTAGTGGAGGTGAAACCAAGCCAACCAGGGACCATGGCCACAGCCTGACCGGGGCAAGAGTGAACAGCCACCAACTTTAACTGTTGATGTCAGCAGAGCAGGCAGCATCCAGGGGAACAAGGGGTACCAGCCTGGAGACCAGAAGAGAAAAGGACAGCATGACTAAGACCCCTGTTGCCCTGGGTTAGTGTAAAGCCACCCTCCCTGCCTATCCCTAAACATGTTAGAAAGAAGCAGCAGGAGGAAGGGAAGGCAGAAGGCTGAGATGCTGAGCATTTCTATCCAAAATAGCTCAATAGTATCTGAGGGAGCTATTTAACGCATGGGATTGGATTGGACAGTTAATCGTTTTCCTCATTGGGTTAGGGGTTGGGCGGAAGGCCAGACTTCTTAAAGGCAAAATAAAGATATTAATTTTTCTAAGCATCCAAATTATAGAGTAAGTTAAATTTTACAACCTTATACGACAAATAAAGTGCTTAGGATCATGCCTGCTATGTAGAAAGTGATCAATAAATGGTAACTAGGTTAAATAGGTTAAGTCAGGACTACGCCACTGAATTCAGCAATTAAGAAGGCATTATAACCTTTTGGAAGAGAGTTTCAATAGAAACGATGGGGATGGAAACTGGCTACAGAGTATGTTCTGCTAACTGTGAAAGCCATTATTCTCCCACATCCGACAAGGCTCAGCACAGCTCTCATTTTACGTAGAGGCAGGAAGGGGTGTGAACGGAATAAAAGATGACGTCTGCCAACACTCCTGGGTCAAGGCTCGGTATTCTAATCCACTCAGTCAAAGTATCCCTTAAGGGACTTCAAGTCCTATTTCTGGAAATCGACTCCAAAGCAATTCTCTCGATGAAAATGGGTTTTTTTGCTAAGTGTGAGATAGCAGATAAATATAAAAAATTACACATTTTAAAGCTATAGCCAGGAATTCTTCATTTAAAAACAATCTTCGGGGGGAAAAAAATAGTCTATTCTATATACCTTTAAATTGTGGTTTTAAAGTCAAGGCTTTTACCACTTCACAGTCTCAAGGGAACTGTTGATTTTCTCCAAGCACTTTTGTCAGTCTTACCTTAGAGGAAGGTTGTTTGCTCATGATCCCAGACATAAAGGTTTCCTTATGACCAGTGCATCATTATGGCTTCTCCCTGAGCAGCACAGATCCTTCGTTCAGCTCTAAGTAGTTGTCCTTACAGAGATGATGAGATAGGGAGGTTGGTTCTGACCTCTCTCTGAGATCACACAGCCTAATTTTGCTATCATTCCAGCCTCCCAAGACACAAAGCCCTTGGTCCACCCTCTGTGTTTCCTCTCCCAAATGCTCTCAGTCAACTGCTCCTCTTCCTCAAGCTCAAGCAATGCCCCAGGCCTGCCCTCAGCTTCCTCCTGTCCCTCTCCACCTCCTCCTCACCTTCTTCTTCTCTCTACTCCTATCCTCCTCCACTTCCTCCTCCTCCTCTCAAAATTTGCTAGTCCTGTTTCATGATTTCAGGCCCACTCCCTCCCAGGGGCAAAAGTAGTTAATGCCTTTCAGATGACCCGACATCATTACTCATAGGTATCTTAGTTACCCTGTCAAAATACTCAATGTCACATGAAAAGCTGTTCAGCATCATTAGTCGTCAGGAAAATGCACCATGAGGTGCCACTCTACTCCCACCTTCAGGATCGGTATAATATACTGGAAAATGTGGAAAATAACAAGACCAACAAGGATGTGGAAAACTCAGAACCTTTGCACATCATGGAGAGAAATGCAAAATGGTGTGACTTCTGTGGAAAACAGTTTGGTGGTTCCTCAAAAATGTATACAAAGAATTACCATGTGACTCAAAAGAACTGAAAACAAATACCTGCACACAAATATTCATAGTGACATTATTTACAGTAAGCAAGAAGTGGATGCACCCAGATGTCCATCGATGGATGAATGCAGAAACGAATTGCGCATGAACATATGCTGGAGCATATTCAGTTGAGAAAGATAAATGAAGTATTGATACATGCTACGACAGGGTAGATGAACCTTGAAAACAGGCAAGGTCAGAGAAGCCAGACACAAACGATCACGATGATTCCATGGATATGAAATATTCAGAAAAGGTAAATACATGCAGGCAGAAAGTAGCTTAGAGGTTTCCTAGCGCTGAGGGAAGGAGAACATGGGGAGTAACTGCTTGATGCATATGGAGCTTAACTTGGGGATGTCAAAAATGTTTCAGAACCAAGTAAAGGCAGTGGCTTCTCGGGGTTGGGTATGTACTAAATACGGCTCAACCATTCGCTTTAAAATAGCTCATTTAATGCTAAGCGTGTATTGTCTCAATTTTTTAAGGAAGTGCTAAAGACCATTAAAAAGTAACTGAGTGGGGTCAGCAAATGATGGAGCAATTACATCACTGGACTCCCACATGGCTGACTACTGTTCAAGACCCGGACCAGTGACTTCAAAATCACACCAGGCACATGTGTGCATGCATGTCCAAGACTCCAGGAGAATGGAGGAAAATGGATTAGTGTGTGGCCATCCCCTCTCTGGGGAGATTTCTCACTTTCCCTAAGTCTCTCTCTCTCTCCCCGGCAAGCGCATATGGCCTAGGCAAAAACTTTAAAAAAAAAAAAAAAAGAGGGAGACAAGCAGATGGCTTAATGGTTACTTTGCTGGACTCCCACATAGTCGACTGCATTTTTAGTCCCCAGACCAGCCATTTAAAATTCACGCCAGACACATGTGTCTGCATGCCCAAGATCCCAAGAGGAGAATGGAGGAGAAGAGATTGTGGTGTGGCCATGCCCCCTGGGGGGTGATTTCTCACTTTCTGTCTCTCTGACTTTCTGGCGAGTGCACACACCCTATAGCAAAACTCTCTCTAAAAAGGAAAGGCTACAGAGCCTTTGTAAGTAAAAAAGAAATGAGGGGCCAGCAGTTGGCGTAATGGCTATGTCGCTGGACTCCCATATAGTCGACCACGGTTCGAGTCCCAGACCCAGTGGCTTAAATTCACGTGGGGCATGTGCATGCATGCCCAAGATCCCAAGAGGAGAATGGAGGAGAGAGGACTGCGACTTGGCCATACCCCAGGGGGTGATTTCTCACTTTCCGTCTCTCTGTCTCTCTTTATCTTTCTGGCAAGCACACGCACCCTATAACAAAAAACCTCTCCAGAAAAAAAAAAAGAAAAAAAGAAATGATAAAAAATAAGGGCTAGCAGGTGGCATGGTGGTTGAGGCACTGGACTCCTACATGGCCAACAATGGTTCAAGTCCCAGACCTGACAGCTTGTTTTCTCACTTTCCCTCTCTCTCTTTCTCTGTTTCTATCTGGTGAACTAACAAAATAGTAATAACAAATAAATTTGAATAAATAATTCTTTTTTAAAAAGTCACTAAGAATACACAACCTATAAATATTTTGAGAACAGACATTATAGCTCCTGAAATTATTATACCCTACAGAGGCTAGAAAAATGCCTAGTATTCAGGTACTTAGTAAAATCTACACAGTGCTTAACAAATGGCTGAATGTGTTTCCAGAACTGAATGAAGTATATCCCTGATGACAGGCAGCCCAGCCCTGCCTCCATCTCCACGGGCAGCTGTCAGCGCAGCATCTCACCGGGTGATAACTCCATCATGGAGCTGCGAAGCATCTGCGGGCTGGAAAATGTTTTCCTCTGTCCCAATATCTTAAGATTTAGCAAGGAATTGGTGCCATTCTTTTTCTCACTTTAATATTGCAATTCTGCTATCTCGATTAGAGAGATACCACTGACTGAAATTTCCTGCCTCAGGAGTGAGTGATGTCAGCATCCATTATCAGCATTTCCCTTCCCATAAAGCTTTCATGTTCTTACACAGAATGTTCCAGTTTAGTGGTCAGCCCCTTACACTGCAGCGTTGTAACTAATGGCAAGGGAGAAATAGCTCAGTGGTGGTACAACATGGCAGAACCATTTAAACCATGAAACAAAGCTGAATTTCCTGAAATATGTGGCATTTGATTCGCGGGTCCTGGCTCGGTCCTGACTTTATTTTATAACTTACTCAGTACCTCAAGTCCTACAGTCTCTTTCATAACACTCCTGCATTCTTCACTGCCCAACTGGATTATAAATGAGATCACTTCAAAAGAGTTTTTGAGTTTGGGAACCAGCAGTTAGCGTAATGGCTATGTCGCTGGACTCCCACGTAGTCGACCGCGGTTCGTGTCCCGGACCCGGTGGCTTAAAACTCACGCCGGGCGCGTGTGCGTGCGTGCCCAAGATCCCGAGAGGAGAATGGAGGAGAAGGGATTGCAGCATGACCATCCCCCTGGGGGGTGATTTCTCGCTTTCTGTCTCTACGTCTCCCTCTGTCTGTCTCACGAGTGCACGCTCCCTACAGTGAAAATCTCTCCAAAAAAAAAAAAAGAGTTTTTGAGTTTTAATATTTTATAATAGTTGTGAGCATCTTCCACAAGCCAAACGTAAGCAGAAGACAGGTTACAGTGGAGTGATGGGTCATTTTAGAATTTCAATATAAGTTCATTGATATTGTCAATTATATTTTAAATACAACTCAGTTTCCCAAAGTCAGACATGTTATTGGAAGAAGAGTTTAACAGGAAATTTTCTAAGAATTAACAGTAACCATGCCCTTGGAAGCCACTATATATACTGCCTAGAAGTTTCTTGATCTTGATAATATGGCGCCCAGGCCAGCCCTGGTGATTGTTCTCATAATAAGAACACAAATAGGATTTTTACAGTTTATCAAGGAAGTTCACATATCTTTTCTAATTTGACTTTTCCAACTACTAATGAGGTAAGTAGGATATTTTTAAGTACTTTAAGAATTTTTAGTATTTTAAGTATTTTAAATACTATCTTAAGTATTCAGAAACTGCGATTTAAGAGCTTTAAGATTGCCTCAAGATCACAAACATGGTAACAGCACAGACTAGGCTTAAATCCAGTTTTTGAAAAACCAGAACTCTAACCTCCACTTTTTTTTTTAAAGGTTTTTGCCATAGGTTGCATGTGCTCTTCAGAGAGAGATGGAGAGAGGGAAAATGAGAAATCACACATCCCCAGGGGAGATGACCATGCCACAATTCATTCTCTCAGGATTTTTTTGGTCATACATACAAATGTACTCAGCATGACTTTCAAGCCTCTAGGTCTGGAACTTGAACCATGGGCAGCCATGTGAGAATCCATTGCCTTAACCACCATGCCACCTGCTGGCCCCTATCCTCCCACTTGTATACCAGTGTTTCTAATCTCTTTGTTCTCTATAGCATTACCTGATCCCCATTCTCTACAAACATAGGTAAACCAACAAAATAAATGGAAGTTTTGTTAAAGAGATCTGGCCTCTATTGCTTCTTTTGCCTTGCAGAGAGAATTACTCTGCCCTCAGTTCCTGACACAGCCCTGAAAAGTTTTGCAAGATTCAGCAGAAGTGAAGATATCATGGAGCCAACTGCGGTGGCACTGTGGCGGTGCAGCACTCTGAAATGCCAAAGCCAAGCGGGAAGGTCCTGGGTTTGGGTCCCAAAAGCTCACTGTATGTAAGGGATGTGTGCAAGTGTGCCCATAATTCTGGCAGACTAAGGCTAGGGATGGATCATGGCATGAAGGCCCTGTTGGAGCTGCCTCTCTCAGAAGAAGAAGGAAGAGGAGGAGGAGGAGAAGGAAGAAGAGGAGAAGGAAAAGAAGGAGAAGAGAAGGAGAAAGAGAGGAGAAGGAAAAGAAATAAACTTTAAAAACATTTTTTTAAAAGATGCCATGGATCAGAACTAAATTCCTCTTTCAAGTTATCCACCTATGGTCTATTTTTTTTTTTTTTGAGAGGTTTTTGCTATAGGGCGCGTTCGCTCGCCAGACAGAGAGAGACAGAGAGACAGAAAGCGAGAAATCACCCCCCGGGGGGATGGCTATGCCTCAATCCCTTCTCCTCCATTCTCCTCTCGGGATCTTGGGCACGCACGCACACGCGCCCAGCGTGAGTTTTAAGCCACCAGGTCCGGGACTCGAACTGCGGTCGACTACGTGGGAGTCCAGCAACATAGCCATTATGCTAACTGCTGGTCCCATCCACCTATGGTCTATACAATTGCTATTCACTGAAGGCTCACCCAAAAGTGATGTGATTTTTATCCTATTTCTGTTATGATTTCTTTTTTTTTTCTTTTTTTTTGGAGAGGTTTTCGCTATAGGACGCGTGCGCTCGCCAGACAGAGAGAAATATAGAGACAGAAAGCAAGAAATCACCCACCAGGGGGGATGGTCATGCCGCAATCCTCCTCCATTCTCCTCTCGGGATCTTGGGCACGCACGCACACGCGCCCAGCGTGAGCTTTAAGCCACCAAGTCTGGGACGCGAACCGCGGTCGACTACAGGGAAGTCCAGTGACATAGCCATTACACTAACTGCTGGTCCCATGATTTCTTGTTATTCCCCAGTCTCTTGTTATTAAGTATATTCCTTCCATGCACACTTAATAAAAGAAGAGAGGTTTGCTAACATTCTGTTATTTGCAGTGAAATTTGTGATTTTTCTAGTTCATAAATGTTCCTTCTTTCTCTCCTGTAGTTAACAGTGTCAGCACAAAGTGGTTCCACAAGGTGCAGTGCACGTCCCAGTGAGTTTCTTCCTCTAGGTCACTGCAGATTGCCACAGCATGAGAGGACTCTTCCCCAGCCTGCTACTCTTCCAGCTCCTCAGCCTTCCCCGCTGCCCTCACTCAATCCAGAGAGGTGGACTTTCCCAGCCCTGATCCGTGTAGATCATAGATAAACTCAGCTGGAATTCTTGCTAACACTCTTTGATTTAGTCAACTACCCATAGCTTGTTCTAATTTTAAATTCTGGACAAAGGCCAAACTTGGTGAAGAAAATGTCCCCAGGGTCCCTCTCCTCATGGAGTCACCCTGAATCAACTCTCTGCTTTCTTCCTCTGGGACTTCCTCCCCGCCAGTAGGAAATTGGCAAGGCAGGAGAGCAAACAGGCTGGGGACACTTGGTTTATTTCTGCTCTCCTATATCATGCCAATGGGAGATACGCTGCTATGAGGCCTGCCATGGCCAGAGCACAGCCTTGGCCTGTCTTCTCTTACACCCCCAGATGGTCTCAGGTACTGTCAGCTGCAGGAGCTCCACACCAGTTTCTGTCTCCCTGTGACTGCAGGAAAGTCAACACTGTACAGCCTCATCTTTCTTGTAATTCTTGAGTCATTTCAGCAAGGTACCTGGTATCCAAAACAGATTCTTAAATGTCCATCGATTCAATCCATTCCATCTTTGCCCAAAAAATACAAACACACATATTCCCAGAGAGTCATATCCACAAGTAAGACCACTTAAGTGAGCCTCCATGTACATATGAGTTAACAGAATCATTTCTCCCACATTAAAAACAGTAGCTTTTCTTTCTGAACAGCTACTGAGCTCTTCCTCACTTAACAAATATACTTGACATGTTTCTTGTTTCCCAGTAAAGAAGAGCAGTCCCTCTTTCCCCATCCCACTGCTTGCATTTCCCTCTGCCCTGTGTTGATTGCAGCTGCCTACCCGCTCATCTCACGTTCATTAGGAACATTTCAACACTGTGCTTTGGGAGCCTTCATGACTAACCATCCAGCTACAGTGGCTGTTTGCCGAAACGGTGCAAATACAAACAGACCGTGAGTTTGTGCATTACCAGAGAGGCCAAAATCTAGCACCCCTAAAGCTATTATTTCTCATTTGAACTAAGCAGAGAAAGAAGCTGCTGCCCAAGTGAATTCCCAGGGCAACATAGAAGAAGGATGACAAAGCAGCTGCTAACACCATTGCCCATTACCAGATGAGAAAATGGGGCTCGGATACTTGAAGAGGATGGTCCAGATATTTACCGCTGATACATGACAGAGCTGGGCCTCCAATCCAAGGCAGCAGTCATCCCTACTACAACACCCACATGACAGACAGCCCAATGGTTTTGCTCTCACCAGCCTGATCACCAAGCCTTTTGTTAGTAATGTGGCTGCCTCTGTGACTTTCTCAAAGACTGAGAATTCGCTGACCAGCCTTAAGGAAAACATATGGCCATGACATTTATCCCTATAAATTAACAAACTGGCATCTTCTAAACTAAAAAGTTGTTGATTTATCTTTAAACATGTCCAGAGTGTTTCTAACCCATTGACATCCAAGACAAATGAATTCTATGTAAAAGTCCCACCATTTTCCTAAGCTCTTGTTGTACATGATCTCATAATTCCTCATTGCGTTATTGTGTTTAGCAATTCCCCGTAACTCTCCTGTATCCATCCGGGAAATTAGTGCTGGCTACCACAACAACCTTAAACAGCAACAGCTTGTTTCTCGCACTTGGCAAAGTCTGATACAGGATGCGTGTCTCACCTCCATCACGCAGTTAAACCATCTGGCATTGGTGGTCACCACAAGAAAAACAACAAAAACTGAACACTGGAGGGCCACATGAATTTCTTTAGGAAGTTGTTTAAATTCTTTGTTTATTTATTTTTTAAGGTTTTTGCCATGGGGCTCCTGGAGAGAGAGAGTGAGAGGGAAAAGTGGAAAATCACTCCCTGGGAGTGATGGCCACACTGCAATCCCTTCTCTTCTCTCCTCCTAGGATTTCGGGCAAGCATGCACAGCGCACACAGTGTGAAGTTCAAGCCACAGGGACCAGGACCCCAACCACAGTTGTCCCTGTGGGAGTCCAGTGCCACAACCACTACACCACCTGCTGGCCCCAGTAGTTTAAATCTTTTCAACAATATTTCATTGTTTTGTTACTGGTGAGAGATAGGGACCCAGTTTCATCTTTCTGCAGGTGAATACTGTTTTTCTGGTACCATTTGCTGAAGAGATTGGCAGAACCCAATTAAATTACCTCAAACCTGAGGGGAGACTGGAAAATGTAGAGAAGCACAAAGATATTTGGCAAGCAGTAATAAACTTTGTAAACTTCATTTACGGTAAGCCCCAAATCTGAAAAATATAAGAAAAGAATGGAAAAGAAAAAAGCCTTAAATCTTAGAGCCCATTCACTGAGATGTCAGTTAAATCTTTCAGGGTATTTTACTGTTTATATAGACACAAACTCATGTATGTAATTATGTAATTGTTTTTAAATGATGTTATACACAGGTTTTTTTTAGAATTATTTATTCAATTTTATTTACTCATTCATTTATTTTAGTTTAACCAGAGAGAGAGACACAGAGAGAGAGAGGGAGAGAGAGAGAGAGAAATTGAGAAAGCAAGCTACCAGATCTGGGACTCAAACCATGGCTGGCCATGTGGGAGTGTCCAGTGCCTTCACCACACCACGCGCTGGCCCCTATACACAGTTTTACAGCCTCTTTTTTTTGAGAGCGAGAGGTTTTTTGTTTTTTTGTTTTTTCTTTTCTTGAGAGCAATTTTTGCTATAGGACACATACACTCACCAAAGAGACAGAAATAGAAAGATAGAAAGAAAGAAGTCACTCCTCCATGGGGGACAGCCATGCCATAATCCCTTCTCCACCATTCTCCTCCCAGAATTTTGGTCATGCACGCACACACACCCACATGTTTTAAGTCTCCAGGTCTGGGATTTGAACTGTGGTCAACTATGTGGGAGTCCAACAATGTAACCGTTTTGCCATCTGCTGGTCCCTATAGCCCGTCTTTTAAAAGAAAACTTATCATACCTATATCTACATGGCTCCATCAAAATTCATAATTACAACATGATTCCATTTTATAGTTATCCCACAACTTATTTAAGCATTTTCTTATTATTTAACATTTAAATTGTTTCAAATTGATTTTACTCTTATAAGTAATTCCATGTAAGTATTCTTATGAATGCATCCTTATAGTTTATTTACTCATTTTTTTATTTTATGACAGAGAGAGAGTGAGAAAGACAATACTCCTCAACAGGGTCTCACACCAAGGTCCAACCCCAGCCTCCTTAGCCAGCTAGGATCGTGGGTAAGTGCATGTGTGTGCCCTGTGTGTGTAAGTTAACCTGTGAACTGAACCCTAATCGTCCATCTGGCTCCAGCATCATGAAGCAACCTAAAAATACATCCTTATAAATAATACACCCGTGTGAACTTCTTGCATGAGACTAAACTCCTAGAAATAGAATTACTTGGCCAAAATGTATGCAGTTTTAGATGCTTTTTAGATACTGCCAAGTAACCCCATACAAAGGTTAATACAATTGATACTCCTTTATAACTTTAAAATCACTTCAACCTTTCAGTCTTATTTTGTATGAATGTTTTGTGATTTTATGACAGTGGCTTCCATTTGTTATTTTTCAACACCAAAAATGTTAAAATCTTCCTAGGATTGACTGCAACCTTCTTTCAAGCTCACTTATGGCCAAGATGTAGAATAAGCTTACTGTAGTCCATCTTCTACTGATTATACATGAAACAGGACAGAAAAAAAAAAAAGCCACTATTTGAGGACTCTGACAAGTAAACAAGAACAGACACAGTGGGGAGGAAGGGCCCCAGGGACAGTCCAGTGGCAAGTTTCCTATGTGTTTGTTTTCCTTTCTCTCCTGGTTTCATCTCAGGGTAGTTCAAATCAGGGAACTACGGAGCAAGTGTAGACAGTAAAAGCACTGAGAAAACTGTTTTTTCTGATCAAGGACCAAGATTGGGAACCTGTCAGAGCTGCAGAATGTGGCAGAACTTCCTATATGTTGAACTCTTTCTTCTCTCTTACCCTGTGGAGATCAGCCTGCTGCAGTGAACATGTTGGCCTCAGTATAGCCACCTAAATGCCTATAGGAAACATGCCTCTGGACAGTGAGATTACAGAAGCAGGTACCTAGTGTACAAAAAATATGGATACAATCCTTCTTTGCTCTCTCTTTTCCCTTTCTGTAACGCCCCAAAGCAGAGCCAGGCATTCAGATTTGTGCAGGAGGACAAGAAAATTAAAACTCTGAGGGAGGGAACAAGCAGTTAGCGTAATGGCTATGTCGCTGGACTCCCACGTAGTTGACTGCGGTTCGCATCCTGGACCCGGTGGCCTAAAACTCACTCCGGGTGCGTGTGTGTGCGTGCCCAAGATCCCAAGAGGAGAATAGAGGAGAAGGGATTGCGGCATGACCATCCCCCCTGGGGGGTGATTTCTCGCTTTCTGTCTCTATCTCTCTCTCTGTCTGTCTGGCGAGTGCATGTGCCCTATAGCAAAAATCTCTCCAAAAATAAAAAAAATAAAAAACTCTGAGGGAAACCTTCCTACTGACCAGAAGAACTGGGGAAAGAGATGTCAAGAAGCCAGAGAGGAGTGGGCAAGAGAAAGAGAGCCTTTGATTTTATTTATATAGCACAAGACTCAGGCTTATCCGCAAGCAACGTATGTGTGGAAGACTCTCCAAAAACCATAGTAAAATCTTTAAGAACTAAACTGTGGTATAAACTAGCACCCAAGTCCCTGAGTAGTTTCTGTAAGAGTCAGACTCAAACAATGGAGTTAAAGCTTTGAAACAGAACTGATATTACTCAAAATCAAAAGAGCAATGAAACTGTGAATGATTTTCAAGAGAAAAGACAGTTGATGTCAATCTTGAGATGACTCAGATGTTGGCATCATTAGGTAAAGACTTTAAAGCAGCTGTTACAACTACTATCCTTCAGCAGATGAGGGTGAATAGTCTTGAGTTGAATGTAAAGATAGACCTTTTCAGCAGAAAAATAGAAATTACTTTTTTAGGTAGAAATTTTAGAACTGAAAACACTAAAATACTTTAAAAACTCACTTGAATTCAATAAGAGCATGGAAATAACAGGAGGAAAAGTCAGTAAACTTAAAGATGGATCAATAGAAATTATCCAGTCAGAATAGCAAAGAGAGAAAATATTGAAAACAAATATAAACAAAGCCACTCAGACCTGTGGGACAAAATGGAAAGGTCCAATATTCATATCATTGGAGCCCCTGAAGGAAAGAGAAAGGGATCGATACAGAAAAATACTTTAACTAATGTCTAAAAACTTGTCAAATTTGAGAAAAGATATTAGTTAAAACCACAATGATATACAGTTGATCTTTATTATTTATGGATTCCATATTCGCAATTTCACTTACTCATTAAATGTATTTGTAACCCCAAAATCAATATTTCACAGCACTTTCTCAGTCATTGTGAACACGTGCAGACCAGTGGAAATTTTAAATTGCCTAACCTGCACATCCCCAGCTAAGGTCGAACAAGGTAACTCCCAGCTGCTCTTCTCAGCTAATGCAGAGATGACCAGAGATGGAGGCCATGCAGGACAGTGCAGGGTGGTAGAAGCTCTGGCTCCGGGGTCTACTGGACAGAGCTTCAATCCCCACTCTGACACCCTTTAGTGGTGCAGCCTTAGGCATGTCACTTAACACTTCTGAAATGTTTCCTCTTATGTAAAATAAAGTAGACTCTACCAATATGAGTTACTTTTAGGATGTTGGATTGTCATTTATGTGAGATGTGTAACATAATATATGTGTGTATATTCAGTATTTGCTAACTCAATGTTTGCTACAGTTTTATAGACTATACCTACTGTGAATAATATTGAGAATTGACTGTATTATTCAGCCATAATAAAGCAATAAAGTATATATTACAACATGGAAGAGACTTTAAAATATCATGCTTCAATAAAGATTTTTATGGTTCCATTTATAAAAAAACAAATGTCCAGAATCAGGACCAGATGGTGATACAATAATAAAATGTGATTCTCTGCCAGGCAGTCCTACATGGAAAGGTTCAAGTCCAGAGACCTCTCTGAATAAGTCAATTAAGCAGGTATCCATGATGTGGGGCTGGCTGAGGCTGGGGTTGAATTGTGGCATCAGGACCCTGTTGAAGGTGCTTGTCTTTTCTGTCTCTCTTTCTCTGTCTCTGAGGCTTCAAGAGGTTAAGTTACATGCCCAGGCCACACAAATGCTAATGTGGTCAGAATTTAATCTCACGTGTGTTTTACCCCAAAATGAATGGCCAAGTTCAGGAGATGCCTGTCTAGGACCTCGCCAGCCATAACAGATGCAAGTGTTTTGTGCAGAAAGCCCCGAGTAGGGCTACATGTTGAAGATGGAACACCTCAGCTTCACAGGTTCTGCACCCACACGTCCTGTGACCATGGATAAGCAACCTACCTTCTCATTTCTCATCTGAAAATGGAGTTGGTTACAAGACCCACCTTATACCTTGTGATGAGGATTTGTGATTAAGAGCTTAGTAAAATGTCTGGTACGTACAAAGTGCCCGGTAAATGTTAGTTATGATTGCTATCATTACAAACATTAACAAGACATTTCAGGCTTTGGATTGAGGTTGTGGACAATCCTAGCAAAGCCTGAAAGATGAGCTGGGCTGAGCCTCCGCTTTGGAAGAGGGTGTCAGCCACTCCTGCTGGGAACAGATGAGACAAGCAGAATCAGACCAGGAGCACCTGAGACGACCCATAGGCAGGAGAGTGTTACCAGGGCCCTGGAGCCAGACTGACATAAATTATTTAACTTCTCTGTGCCTCAGCTTCCTCACTTGTGAAATGGGAGTAACAGCAATAGTTACTCATAGGATGACAGGGTAAAGGTTATGGGTTAGCTCTTTTCACTGGACTCTCTTTTCTCTCCAAGGAAACTGTTGGATGTTGACAGTGGCGTCTGTCCAGAACACCCTGGTGCTGAACCAGGACCTTACTCTCAGTCAGTGTCCACACACTCTCTTGGTGGCCATTGTGATCATAACTGACCATGGTCAGCCATAATAACACTGCCCTGAAAAAAAGCAGTGGTCTTGGGGCCAGCAGATGGTGTGGTGATTAAGGTGCTGGACTCCACCATGGGCAGCCATGGTTCAAGTCCTGGACCTGGCAGCTTGCTTTCTCACTCTCCTTCTCATACACACACACTCTCTCTCTGCCTTGCTCTGGTCAAATTGAAGAAAAACAATAAACAAATAAAATTAAATAAATATAAAAAAAAGGAAAGAAAGAGCAGTGGTCTTGGGGATCACTCAGAGGCCACATGACAAAGGGCTCTGTATCTAGCCATCAAATTCAGAGGGACACTTCTAATGTCCCCTCTCCTTTTCATAGGACCCAGCTTTCTGATAAACATCTAACCCAAGCATGTTTTAATTCATCTAAGTCTTTCTTTTCATTATTATTATTATTGCTTAATCTCCACGAGGAATATTTAAGAATGCTCTAGTCATACGGCAGGGAGGATATGGTTTACAACAACTTACTGTAGACCTCAGAGTAGCTAAAGAAAAGAAGATTCAATCTTCCCACCATAAAGTAATGGTAAGTGATTAAGATGATGGGTATGCCGATTACCCTGATTTAATCCTCACACATTACATTCATATGCTGAAAAATATCCATATACTCCCACAAATATTTAATACAATTACTATCTGCTAGTTCTTTAAAAGAGAAAAGGATGTTCAGTTACAAAAACAATGAACACAAGCAGGATCAATAGACCTCATCGTCCTGCCAGTAACCCTGAGAAAAAGAAGAGGATCAAAGACTCCGGCAGGGGGAGTAACTTTATTTAGGGTAATGTTGATCCCTGGAGGTAACTAGGAGATTTATCCTCTTCTAAATTTCATGATGAGCTTTCCCAATTAGAAGGCAGAAAAATCCGCAGCCTAGGAAATCAAGGAGCCATTAGAGGAGCAGAGAGGGAACAGAATCCCAGTAGAACACTGAGGTCATTAGGAAAGGAAGGAGAAAATTCCTGGCAGGCTGCATTGCAGAGCTGAGGAAAGAGCAGCCCCACACCATAAGCATGCCCCGGGGAAACAGCCCTGAAGTGAACTGGTGGTTCCATGAAAGCACAGGGCCATTTGCAACCCTTGGGTCTTTTCCTCTGCATCCATTCCTGTCCCCACTGTGGTCTAGTTTCATGTCAGCCCTGGCCATCATCTCAAGCATGAAAACTACATTTGATTGTGTCCCTGACTTGCTTAAAACTTTTCAATGCTCCTGGGTTCAAGTGCAAGATTCTCCCCAGGCCTATATTCCCAGCCCCCGCCAGCCTCCTTCCCTGACATAATTCTGTGACTGGTTGCTACACGTCCAGCCACAACGAATGAGCTGCCTCCACCTGCAATGCTTGTCAAATTCCCCTGGTTAGTTGCTTTTCATTCTTTGACTCTCAGCCCCCCTTGCCTCAACTGAGTTCATTCCTCAGTTGCATGTCCTCAGGGCCCCGGAGGTTTTCTTCACAGCACTTATGAGCACTGTTCTTACTTATCAGCATCTGTTTAACAGCTTCCCTTCCCCCAGGTGGTAGGTTCCATGAGAACAGAGACTTGAACTACCCAATTTCTGGCACCAGTAGATGCCCAATACATATTTTTGCAAAAACTAAAAAAAAAAAAAAAAAAAAAAAAAAAAAATAATGGATTGATTCATCAATCAATTAAAACTGATTACAGGCCTTACTTAAGGTCGCACAGCTGAAATCACAACTCAGGCCTATTTAAGTAAAGCTTGTGCTCCAAATAACTATGTATTATTTTTATTTTCAGTTTTAAATTTCTCTGAACCTCACAATTTTTTTTCTTGCATTTTAAGTTTTCCAGTGGGCCAAGAGTCCAGGGTTGGAAGAGGCTAGATGTCTGGCTGGTCTGTTGGCAAGTCAGGGAAAGGACAAGACCCAAGTGGACATTGCCTCTGGAGGGTGTGACCTGACCCTGACCAGCTGCTCCAAGAGAAGGGATCGGAGCTCAGATTAGTCACTGTGAGAGGGCCTGGGTGGCTCCAGTCAGGGCAGGAATGGTGGCAGCCCAGATTCTCAGCCCTGTCTCAGCCTACAATAGGAAAAGGAGCCTCTTCCTGAAGATGTTGCTTCCCCTTGATAAAAACTGTCCATTCCAATAAGCCACCTTGATGCAGATGGTGTGTAGGGTAGCGCCCCCACACCTGGAGCTGCACTACAGCATGGTATGCACAATCTAAGCAGCAGCCCTCATTGGACAAAAGGCCCATTAAATAAGGTATTGATTAAAACACGAGGAAACCTGGAAATTACCTAGCAGTGCTTCTTTGCAAAAAGAAAACTTCCGCACTGGTCTATGTCTCAGGAGCAATTTCACCAAGAGCTCCTCCCAGCTCTTCTGGCCCCATGTTTCCCTGCTCTTCTGACTCACTACCACAACTTTCAGCACCACACTGTGCAAAACCTCGGCTTCCTTCTTCTGTTCCTTAAACGTTTCATACACACCAGTCTTGCCGTGGGCTACCTGCTGGAGGTTGAGGGAACAGAAATGCACAGGACAGAATCTTTTCTCCCCTACATAGGAGAAAAAAAGGAAAAGAAAATACACTGCTTTGCTGTGCTGTCTGGGCAGCTTGAGGCTGCCAGGGTGGTCCAGGTTGTAAGTATCCAACAAGGAGGGCAGGAGGGGGCTGCCCTCAGCCACACCGTCCGTCCCTGTCTCTTGGGTGACTGATGTTCTAAAGAAGCTCCTACCTCTTCCCAAGCTTCAACTCGGTAAAATCTCAGTTCCATCTGGTTTGGCCACTTGGATTCTTCTAGTCTCTCCCTGGGGCTAGAAACTACTAGGCCAGGGAGCCGGTGAGGCCTCTGGCTGGTCAGGTGCTCACTGATTCTTATGCTCTCCTACCACAGCTGGCTGGCTGGTTGGCCTCTGAAGCTGATTCCCGAGAGCAAAACTGATCAGCAGCTGCAGTGCTGAGCGCCCATGCAGGGCAGGAGACATGTCCTCTGGAACTTGTTGCTCACATCTCCTCAGCCCAGCAGGGACTGGAAACTCACTGGAGAAAAGGAACGAAGAAACACAGGCTTAGCAGCAGGTCCGTTGGTGCTGTTTCTTAAAAGGCAGGGGGGAAAATGAACTGTCACCAAACAGAAATGAGCCATCTGACTCCTGCAGAGCAAGTCAGCCTGTCACTAGTCAGTGTTACAGAGGGCTCACAGCACACAGAACTGTCTGATGCTGGGAAAAAGATAGATGACCCAGGCCCCATCTTGAGGATTGCGGGCCACCCGCTTCCCCAGTCCCCAAGATTTTCATGCTTCCTCCTCCTTGAGCAAGAGAATAGCCTTTCAAGGCCACTGTACGTGAGCATTACTGGGAAGGCAGACCTTGCAGGAATTCTGTTCTCACTCAGGATAAATCACCTTCTTGGTAAGCATAGATGTGACCTCAGCAATCTCAGGAGATACAGCCTCGGGCGGGGGTTGGTGAGGAGAAAGCCTGCTTGGCTGGTGAGTCTGGGCGAAGGATCACCCACTTAGAACAATCTATTAACCAACCTCCCACGCCCAGCAGTGTGTTTCTGAGTAGGAATAGGAGAACCAAGTAGGGCGAAAGGACATAAAAGACGTACTTTGATTGTGGCTTGAATCTTTTCCCCCTGAAAGACTCCATTTTTTTTTTCCTAAACAAAACTCTTGCAGAAAAAATTGGGGGTGAGGGGGAGTCAGGAAAGTCATGATGCGTTTTTGCATAAAAAAAAACAGAAAAATATGTCATGACTTTCCCGATGACCTAATAGAAATAACACGCCTGACTGTCAAAATGATCCAAAGTCGAAAACTGTGGGACCTACTTTTCTAAGTATCCTAAACAAGTAAATGCCAAACCTGGAAGTTCATTGCACAAGTCAAAAAAGTTCAAAGGTGAATTTTCAAGTTTTTTCCTTCCTTCATCTGACCTCCCTGGTTTTACCCTATTATTTCTCTAGGGGAAAGGCGTCTTCTTTATTCTCTGTTGGAGAGAGGAGTTGTGCAGAGTACTTTGTGATGGGGCAAAACTGGGATAGTAAAAGATGGCTGAGTGGGGAAGGCAGGGGGGCTCAGGACCACAGCCACCACAGAGGCTAAGGAGGAAGTGCACTGGTGAGAACTCGGCAGTGGGAAAGAAATAAAGAAAGAAATGACTGCATTACCATGCAGGGAGCAGCTCAGAGTCCCTGCCCTTGGAGAAGGCCTTTTATCTCTTTATTCATAATACAGTGCATGTGTGTGCCCGAGAGATAGAGAGAAGCACCGCCCACAGGGCATGGTCACACTGCAGCCCCCTTCCTCCAAGGCACCAGTCCATCAGATTCTGGACATTTGCACACATGCCTGGCATGTTTCATGCAGCCTGGGCAGGGATTCAAATCCCAGTTGCCATGTAGGATCCAGCTTCTCCTGAATGGGACATTACCAGTGCACCAAGGAGTTAACCTTGAGGAAGGTCTTTGTATAGACATTTTAGCATGTATGAGGGGGCTTCAAAAAGTTTGTAGGAAAATGGAATTAAGGTACAAGTGTACTTTGGTGCAGAAGATTTTGAAATCCATGAATGATTTTTTTCATAATGTATCTTCCATAAACTTTTTGAAATTTGAAGGCTTCTACGTGCCTCTGGGTATCTCCGAAGCGTGTCTTCCATAATGATTAATGTTGCCACAGAAAAAAACATTGTTTTAGAGTAAGGGTTTATGACTCAGAGGTCTAAACTAGTATCCTACTTAGTTTCCTGATATTACTATAACAAATTACCACAAATTTAGTGGTTTAAACCAACATGAATTTATTATTCACAGTGCTACAGATCAAGAGTTTGGCAAAGATCTCATTGGGTTAAAAATCAACATGTCAAGTCCTGAACCCAGTGGCTTAAAAGACTCATTGGATGTGTGCAGATGAGTGCCCAAGATCCCCAGAGGAGGATGGAAGAAGAAAGTGTGGTAGGGCGAAAGGACATAAAAGACGTACTTTGATTGTGGCTTGAATCTTTTCCCCCTGAAAGACTCCATTTTTTTTTTCCTAAACAAAACTCTTGCAGAAAAAATTGGGGGTGAGGGGGTGTCAGGAAAGTCATGATGCGTTTTTGCATAAAAAAAAACAGAAAAATATGTCATGACTTTCCCGATGACCTAATAGAAATAACACGCCTGACTGTCAAAATGATCCAAAGTCGAAAACTGTGGGACCTACTTTTCTAAGTATCCTAAACAAGTAAATGCCAAACCTGGAAGTTCATTGCACAAGTCAAAAAAGTTCAAAGGTGAATTTTCAAGTTTTTTCCTTCCTTCATCTGACCTCCCTGGTTTTACCCTATTATTTCTCTAGGGGAAAGGCGTCTTCTTTATTCTCTGTTGGAGAGAGGAGTTGTGCAGAGTACTTTGTGATGGGGCAAAACTGGGATAGTAAAAGATGGCTGAGTGGGGAAGGCAGGGGGGCTCAGGACCACAGCCACCACAGAGGCTAAGGAGGAAGTGCACTGGTGAGAACTCGGCAGTGGGAAAGAAATAAAGAAAGAAATGACTGCATTACCATGCAGGGAGCAGCTCAGAGTCCCTGCCCTTGGAGAAGGCCTTTTATCTCTTTATTCATAATACAGTGCATGTGTGTGCCCGAGAGATAGAGAGAAGCACCGCCCACAGGGCATGGTCACACTGCAGCCCCCTTCCTCCAAGGCACCAGTCCATCAGATTCTGGACATTTGCACACATGCCTGGCATGTTTCATGCAGCCTGGGCAGGGATTCAAATCCCAGTTGCCATGTAGGATCCAGCTTCTCCTGAATGGGACATTACCAGTGCACCAAGGAGTTAACCTTGAGGAAGGTCTTTGTATAGACATTTTAGCATGTATGAGGGGGCTTCAAAAAGTTTGTAGGAAAATGGATTAAGGTACAAGTGTACTTTGGTGCAGAAGATTTTGAAATCCATGAATGATTTTTTTCATAATGTATCTTCCATAAACTTTTTGAAATTTGAAGGCTTCTACGTGCCTCTGGGTATCTCCGAAGCGTGTCTTCCATAATGATTAATGTTGCCACAGAAAAAAACATTGTTTTAGAGTAAGGGTTTATGACTCAGAGGTCTAAACTAGTATCCTACTTAGTTTCCTGATATTACTATAACAAATTACCACAAATTTAGTGGTTTAAACCAACATGAATTTATTATTCACAGTGCTACAGATCAAGAGTTTGGCAAAGATCTCATTGGGTTAAAAATCAACATGTCAAGTCCTGAACCCAGTGGCTTAAAAGACTCATTGGATGTGTGCAGATGAGTGCCCAAGATCCCCAGAGGAGGATGGAAGAAGAAAGTGTGGCATGGCCATAGCCCCTGGGGAGTGCTTTATCACCTACTCCCTCTCTCACTCTCTCTTTGGTGAGCACATGCACCCTCTAGCAAATTAAAAATAATAATAATACATTTTAAATTTTGAAGCAAAAGTAGCATGTCAGCAGTGCTGCACTCGTGTCTGGAGGTTCTAGGGAAGAATCCATTTCCTCGCCTTTTCCATCTTTCAGAAGCTGCTGCATCCCGGGCTAGTGCTCCTTTTCTCCATCTTCAGAGCCAGCAATGGAAGGTTGACTCTTTCTCACATCACTTCACTCTAATCTCTTCTTTTATTGCCCTCTTCAGCTTTTAAGGACACTTATGATTACATTGAGCTCACACAGATTATCTGGGATAAACTATTTTAAAGTTCACTAATTAGCAGCTTTAATCCTACCTGCAACCTTAAGTTCCCTTTGCCATATAAGGTGAAATACCTACAGGTTCCAGGGATTTGGACATGGACATCACTGGGAAGATTATTTCACTATTGACCCTGCCTAGCATGCAGATTTGTTACCTTGCACAGAAAATCATGATTTATAAATTAAATACCCATCACCCAGAAGAATGCATAAAGTTGGGCTCCTGAGGCTTAGGCCAGGTACATTTTGATGAAAAGGAGAAAGCAAAGAGGTCAGCTCATTGAGTACTTAAAGGGCTGAAAGTCCTTGGACCGGCAGTTGGAGTGGTGGTTGGGGTGCTGGATTCCCGCATGGCCAACTGTGGTTCGAGCCCTGGACCTGGTGACTTGCTTTCTCACTTTCTCTCTGGTCAAATTGAAAAAATAAATAAATAAATAAATAAATAAATAAATAAATAAATAAATAAATAAATAACAAATGAAATTTAATAATAAGTAAATCTTTAAAAAAAAGGGGGGGGGGAGTTGAAAGTCCTAATGGGAGCCCAATGTTTACTGTAAGGTCAAGAACAAGAGAAAGAAAACTAACAGAAGGTCCATAAATCTATTTGCCCTATTCTTTATTTCATTTTTTAAGAATGCAAAAGGATTTTTAAGATGGAGAAATTTTGGCTACCACTTCCTAAAGTTCTTAGTACTTAGGCAGCCTTCTTCCCTCTCTCATCAGAGTATCTTTTTATTTCCTATTCTTGGGCAAATGAAGAAGAAAAAAAGATATGCTTTGCAACAGAGCAGTTCTTGTACCTAGATTTGGCAGATACGTAACTAGCAATGGAACCTAGCAATGTCTCTTAACACACGGTCCACAGTCCACCTGAATCAAAATGCCCTGACTGTTCCTGGAATTCTGGGAGTGGGATCCAATCGTCCAGAATCTACTGACACTGGCTTTTTTTTTTTTTTTTGAGATTTTTGCTGTAGGGTACGTGCACTTTCCAGAGACAGAAAGTGAGAAATCATCCCCCAGGGGAATGGCCATACTGCATTTCCTTCTACTGCACTCTTCTCTCTAGATTTTAGACACGCACACACACATGCCTAGCGTGAGTTTCAAACTGCCAAGTCCGGGACTCAAACCACAGTCGGCCTTGTGGGAGTCCAGTGACATAACCATTATGCCACCTGGTGGTCCCTCAACCACATTTTAAAGAGCTCCTACACCCAGCAGGTGGCACAGTGATTGAGGCCCTGGACTCCCACATGACCATCCACAGTTCAAGTCCCAGGTCCAGCAGCTTGACGCCCATGCTGGGAGCATGTGTGTGTGTGCACAAAATCCCAAGAGGTAAAGGGATTTTGGCGTGAATATTCCCCCTCCCCTGGGGACAGTGGTGATTTCTCACTTTCTCGGTATCCCTCTCTATGCACACACATCCTTTTTTTTTTGGAGAGGTTTTTGCTATAGGGCACGTGTGCTCGCCAGAAAGACAGAGAGAGACATAGAGACAGAAAGCGAGAAATCACCCCCCAGGGGGGATGGCCATGCCGCAATCCCTTCTCTTCCGTTCTCCTCTCGGGATCTTGGGCACGCATGCACACGCGCCTGGCGTGAGTTTAAGCCACCGGATCTAGGACTTGAACCACGGTCGGCTACATGGGAGTCCAGAGACATAGCCATTACACTAACTGCTGGTCCCTGCATACACATCCTAGAGCAAAAATCTCTCTTTTACAAAAAGAAAAGATCTCCTTAGTGATTCTGATGCAAACTAAAGCTTGACAATCTCTATTTTAAGGTTTCTCAATCTTTGTGCAGCCTGTCCCCACTCTTAGCAGCTCCCATAAACAATTTGACTATTTAATGTTCTAACCGTACTGTGATTCTCAGACATATAATATCCTCAACGGCATATATTTTGTTTTTCATCCTGGAGAGAGAAGAGACAGCGTGATATTTCAGTGCAGGTCTATGGTCTGTAACTGAGAATTTTCTAATATATCTTAAATATTAACCAAGAAGATAAAAACTGATTGATGCATAATTCATTAGTGGAGCTGGTAGACCAAAGTGCCTTTCATTATTTAACAAATTGACACATAAACTATTAAAATACTGTAAAAGAAAGTGTGTTGATTTATGCAAATTGATCCTGGCTGTGAATAAATACAGTACAAAAGGAAAATAATAGTATGTCACTTCTGCCAACTAAGACTCAGAAACGGCCTACCTGGGCGATGGAAGATGCCCTTCTTAGACATTAAAAATCTGAAAAACACTATTTTAAATGGGAAAAAAGGCAGAAGTCATAGAAGAAATTTAAGATCAAATTGGTGATCTTTGTTAGCAATTGAAATAAATAATTAGATCTTTACAGACATCTGAATTATTACCCAGAGTAAAAACAAACAAAATTTTAGTTTTAAGATAAAAATATTTTTCTTTTTCTTGCTTTATTTTTATTTTTTTTAACTGCCAGAAGGGTGCATGTACTCCTCAAAGAGAGACAGACAGAGAGGGAGAGGAAGAAAGCACCCCCCAGTGGAATGTGGTCATGCTGCAAATCCTTCTTCATTTCTTCATCCCATTGGGATTTGGGGCACACATACACATGCACCCAGAATGTTTTTCAAGCCTCCAGGACCAGAATTCAAACTATGATCAGCTATGTAGGATTTGGCTCCCTTAATCACAAAGCTCCTCATGTATAAGAGTGATATAGTCGACCGCGGTTCGTGTCCCGGACCCGGTGGCTTAAAGCTCACGCCGGGCGCGTGTACGTGCGTGCCCAAGATCCTGAGAGGAGAATGGAGGAGAAGGGATTGCGGCGTGACCATCCCCCCTGGGGGGTGATTTCTCACTTTCTGTCTCTATATCTCTCTCTGTCTGTCTGGTGAGCGCACGTGCCCTACAGTGAAAATCTCTCCAAAAAAAAAAAAAAAAGAGTGATATAGTGGTAGCTGTGTGCCAAATATTACTCCAATTACTGGCCATAGTGTTTCAATTACTGGCATGTATCATCTCATTTTTATCTATATTCTCTTTCTAAAACAGGCAAATATGTTTACTCCCACTTTGCAGTAGAAAAGTTGAGAAATGAAGGTTGAGGAAAAAAAGAAGTCTTAGAAAAAATTTAAGATCAAATTGATGATTTTGTTAGCAATTGAAATAAATAATTAAATCTGTACAGCAGTCTGAATTATTACCCAGAGTAAAAATGAACAAAATTTTAGTTTTAAGATAAAAATACTTTTCTTTTTCTTGAAGTGTGTACTATAGGTTGAGCATTCCAATTCCCCAAATCTGAAATCTAAGATGCCCCAAGATTTGAAACTCTTTGAATTTCAACATGATGCCACAAGGGCGATATTTACAACTTACTTCTTGTGACAACAAAATGCCTCAATACTAAAATATTATATAAAATTACCATCAGGCTATGTGCATAAGGTATATATGAAATATAAACAAGTTTCATGTTTAGATTTAGGTCCCATCCCCAAGGGATCTTATGTACATGTAAATATTCCAAAATACAAAATGGCGACCTGGCTATACTCCTTGAGGGGGTGATTTCTCATTTTCTGTCTTTCTGTCTCTCTGGCATGAGCACGCATCCTATAGCAAAAATTTCTCTTGGAAAAAAAAAATATATATAAGTCCTAAATAATTTAAATTCTTCTTGACCTAAATTAAGTTGAAACAAAAAGTCATCAACTTTATGGCAGGGGCCTTCAGATGATATGCATGCTTTCCAAATGCAATGCAATGAATTAACAATCAGCGTTTGTTTTAGTTGGTACTAGAGAAGGTTGGTAAATATTTAAATTCTAGTTATCATAAAAGTCAGATACGTCTATAATTATTTTGCATCTTGATGGCATACATTTAAAATTCTAGTCTGTTATGAAAGGCTAATAAATAGCTTTAATAAAGCCAAGGACTTTGACTTATAGCCTTGAGATCATGAATGTTTGACAAAAATAAAAATGCACATTTGTCAGAAAATGTTTTATAGAAACCATCACCCTGACCTCACAATGATTTACTGCTGACTCTGGTTTCACTGATCTGGTTCTAATCAACTCAAGTGCAAATTCACTTTAGAATCTCCCCCAAAGTCTGCTCATTCTAATAATACTCTAGTACAATGGCCCCTGGGAAGTTCAATATCACTATCAAAATGGATATAGTCCCTGACTTCCAACTTACAAACTAATATGAAATTTAATTAATTGGCCTTGGAAAACCTTCATTTCTCAACTTTTCTACCTGTAAGGTGGGAGTAAACATATTTGCCTGTTTTAGAAAAGGAATATAGATAAAAATGAGATGATATTGGTTAGTCAATACTTTTACTTTTAGAAACAGCCTGATCATCACATAAGAATCATTCAAGGGACTAGCAGATGGTGTAGCTGTTACATCGCTGGACTACCACTTCCCACATGGCCAACCACAGTTTGAGTCTTGGACCCAGTGACTTGAAAATCATGCTAGATGCATGTGCATGTGCAAGATCCTGGGAGGAGAATAGAGCAGAGATTGAGGCATGGCTATTTCCCCTGGAGGGTGATTTTCACTTTTCTTCTCAATGTGTCTTTCTCTCTGGTGAATGCATGCACCCTAAGGAAAAAAACTTCTTAAAAAAAAAAAAGAAAGAACCATTCAAATCTAGCAGCAGGAAGCTATGCAGTCATGGTCAATAACAATAGGAAGTCAGATTCTAGGGTTTTCTTTCTGCAGCTGTTAGCTCAGAAACCCCATGTGACAATGTCTAGAGCTAAAGGAGCCTGGGAATAATGGGTGACCCCAACAGAGAGGTATAAATTAAGACTGATTCATAACAGGAAAGAGTCCATTTCTAAACCAATTATTTATAACAAGAAATATGTCTGCCAAGGAACTGGCGAGATCTGGCTAACTCTTCATCCCCCGTGGGTAAAATCTTCCAAGGAGATTATAGTTAGGCAGTCTTCATAATTAGGAAGAAGGCTATTTGATGAGTATGGAACCAGACCTTTGGATTTGGCTCCATGACTCAGATGTTCAATAGTTTCAGGCTCTGTGGCATCCAACTCCACCCAGATATAACAGGTTGTGTCCTTGGCCCAAGGCAGCTTCTCTAGCTGGTGCTTGAATGGTACTGCCAACACTGGCCTTGGAGAATTGCCCTTTTTCTGGCTTCCATGCTGACCATCCTCCTTCTGAAGGACATTTTTTCCTTCGGTATATTAACAGCATAAATCTAGTTCTGTCAGGATTTGTCAATCTGGGATGGAGTCTGTCTCACTAGAGATGACTTTGCTCTTATCTGTTAAGTATTTATTGATGGCCCATGCTCGTTAGTGAGTTGCCAAATTAATGGGCTACCTCACCGTTACTTCTGTCTCATAGCTGTAGCAGTACATAAAGCAACAATTGAGAAAGCATGGTCAATCCAAGCCCTGCCAGACTTGGTGCTTCTCTACCGGACAGATCAGGTATTTGAAACGAGCAGTGTCATTATTAGAATGTACACAGAATTTTCTAAAAGTGTCAAAACAGCTTGCTCTCTTTAATAAGATACACAGTATTCCTAAAGTCATCTTTAATCTCTAAATTTACTTGGCTTATAGTTTCCCCAAAGTTTGTAAATCAATTTTAGCTCAACTCAATTCTTTTACTTTTTTTTTTTTTTTGAGAGGTTTTCGCTCTAGGGCATGTGCGCTAGCCAGACAGAGAGAGACATAGAGACAAAAAGCAAGAAATCACCCCCCAGAGGGGATGGTCACGCCGCAATCCCTTCTCCTCCCTTCTCCTCTCAGGATCTTGGGCACGCACGCACATGCGCCCAGCGTGAGTTTTAAGCCACCGGGTCCAGGACACGAACCACGGTCGACTACGTGGGAGTCCAGCGACATAGCCATTACGCTAACTGCTGGTTCCCCAATTCTTTTACATTTTAAGCAATCCTGCATTAAATGGATCCAAGCAAACTTTTAGTATATTATTCCCTGAGCAGGAAAAAAAAAAAAGAAAAAAAAAAAAACACAAGAATTGTAACATGAAAAGGTGGATTCTCCTCATCTTTACCATAAACACAGCACTCAGCTATAACTTCACCAAAGTGTGTGACAACCGAGTTCTGGGCTTTTCATGTTTACTTTTCTGTATTAGTTCTGTAACTAAAATGTTCTCTAACTCTCTAACTATACAAAAGAACTTAACCCAAGATGATTTCAAGTATTTATAAGCTTTCTTTCCCCAAAAATTATTCTGCCATTGTGACAACATGGATAAACCTAGATGACATTATGCTAAGCAAAAATAAGTCAGACACAGAAAAACAAATAGGGCCTGATCTCACCTACATGTAGACTTACAAAGTCAAACGTGGAAGCAGAGAGATGTGGGGTGGAAGAAATGCGGAGATATTGGTCAGAGGGTACAAGCTTTCATTTATAAGGTGAATAAGTTCTGGGGCGCTAATATGCAGCAAGATAACTATATTGATAATACTGTATTGTATAGTTACACTTTACTAGGAGAATAGATCCTAAATGATTTCATCTCCAAAAAAAAAGGAACAATTATATGTGAGATATGCATTAATTAACCTAATGGTGGTATCATTTTGCAATGCATATGTGTCAAATCACCGCTCTGTACATTTTTAACGTATACAGTTTTTTCAATTATACCTCAATGAAGCTGGAAAAATTATACATATAAATTTTATTTGGAACTTCATAGGGACAGTAAGTAGATCATTGGATGACAGGGACAGACCGTAAGGAGATTAGACAGAGACTGTCAATGGGTATGAGGTTTTCTCTCGGGTAATGGCAATGTTATGGAATTAGGTGGTGGTAATAGTTGCACAACCTTGTGAATATACTAAAATATCACTGAATTGTGGCTAAAATTTTCTTTTAAAAGGTGAATTTTATGGTATGTGAATTATATCACAATAGAAAAAATTTCAGAGCAACTTGGATCTTCTGAGAATACTGTATTTAGGCCTTATTCATTGCCCATGGGCAAAAAATACAAAAGGAATAAAGAAAGAATTATTCAAACAATTTTTATTTGAAAGACATTTTAGATTTTGAGTGAAGTAGAAACCAAATCCACAGTGGTAGATGGAAACTCTATTCATGTCTGCTGAGGCGTTGGTGAATGACAGCAATCAGGCTGCCTAAGCCCCCAGGAAATCACAAGAAAATAGCATCATCTGTTCTCCAATTGGCAAGGTAAATTGGCGAGGTTAGTGACATTTTATAAATTACATTAAAAGTTTGATGGTTCAATTAATGCAAGAACTGAAGTGGTCATTAGGTGGATCCAACAACCACTGATGGATGCCCATCCTTCTAGAGGAAGATGTACTTCTACCAAGACCAGTGCATAAGGACAGACACAGACATAAATGAGAAATGGATGTTAAGATTTCTGAATGCTGGTCTATAAACTGAATTTGTGTAAAGGGAATCACTATTCCTCCCCTCATTTACTTTGAAATCTCAGAAATGCACTTATAGAAATAATGATGGTAAGATGATATTTGGCCTTAAGCAATATAAGATTGCAGTTAAGATCTAGATAGTCTAAGATAGTCTAGATATCTTATAGGTGGTTACAAGAGTGTTGACTTGTGTCCCACAAAAATTCATATGGAAGGGATTAAAGGAGTGAAAAACTGATCCAATTACAGTGTTCAAAGCTGGGGCTTTCGGATGGTTAGGGTGAGGTCCCCATGATTAAGTTCTAGTAGGTTTCTAAAGAGAGGAAATGAAGCAGGCAGAGGCCACCTGGATACAACACATACTGCTTTGCTCCAAGTTCTGTTTTTCACCATTTTGTGATGCCTTTGGTCTTTCCAGCCACCTCTTGTTTTGTGTGTGTTTGGTTTTTGTTTTTGTTTTTGTTTTTTTGTTGGTTTTGGGGGGGGGTTTGTTTGTTTTGTTTTGTTTTGTTTTTTGTTTTTTGTTTTTGTCTTTGTCATAAGGCACATGCATTCACTGGAAAGAGGCAGAGAAAGGTCACTGGGAAGAGGTAAAGAAAGGAAAAGTGAGATAATCACCCTCCAGGGGGAATGCCCATGCCTCAATCCATTCTCCTCCATTCTCCTCTCAGGATTTGGTACACGCACTCACACATACCCAGCATGATTTTAAAACCACTGGGTCTGGGACTCAGACCACTATCAGCCACGTGAGAGTCTAAAGCCTTAACCACCACACCACCTGCTAGCCCTTAAACTTCTATTTTTATAAATTACCCAGTGTCAGGTAATTCTATTTAGCAGTGCTATATCAGACTAAGCTAACTTTCTAGACATTCCAGGGGGAAAAACAACTGCATGCAAAGAAAGAGTTAAGCATGTCTTCCTTTTTCCCAGATAATATGAAGATAGCTGGCCACCCAGACAGTTTGAAACAAAACAGAGTGTGAAGACTACAAAGAATAATTAGGCAAGTGTGGAGACAATCTGGGGACCAAAAAGAAAAATCTTTTTTTTTTCCACAAAAAATAAATTTATTGAGGTCATGAGTTTTAAATCTGATGCACTTTTTTCTTCTTGGTGATCTTCATTAGTAACGTTAGAGAAGCAATATAACATAATTAGTAAATGAAGAGACTCTAGGATTAAAACAATTACATTTGAACCCTTACTGCTGCCTAAAGATCTGGAGTAAGCCAACTTACTAATATCTCTAAGCACGTATTTTTTGTGTATGAGTTAGAAATAACTGTAAAGAGCTGAAAGAGTTTTGATGTTACAGATAAAGTCTAGCATATTCTAAGCATCTATTCATTGTTGGCCATTGTTAATATTATCTTTAATATGAACTTTAAGTGTGTAGAATAAAAATAGCTCTCCTTAAACCTTATGATTTTATAAAACAGAAAGCAAATTTTTAAATATATATGCAAGAAAAATAGTGATGAACTTAAATATCTGTCTACAGACCTTTAAAGAATCTCATGACTTCCTTTTGGCTGGAACCACCATCTTCCAGTAATTTACCAAAATGACTAACACAAATGAAAAGAGGAGAGGCACCCGATATATGTTCTCTAGGTCTTTTAGAAAATATGGAGTGGTTCCTTTGGCAATATACATGAGAACTTAATAAGAAAAGTGATATTGTAAACATCAAGGAAAGGGATACTGTTAGGAATGCCCTGCAAATGTCACCATGGCAAAACTGGAAGAGTCTACAATGTTACCCAGCAAGCTGTTGGCACAGTTGTAAACAAACAAGTTAAGGGCAAGATTCTTGCCAAGAGAATTAATGTGCATGTTGAGCATATTAAACATTCTAAGAGCAGAGATAGCTTCCTAAAAAGTGTGAAGAAAAATGACCAGAAAAAGAAGGAAGCCAAAGAGAAAGGTACCTGGGTTCAACTGAAGTGCCACCCTGCTCCACTAAGAGAAGCACACTTTGTGGGAACCAGTGGAATGGAGTCTGAGCTTCTGGAACCTATTTCCTATGAATTCATGGCATGATGGGTGTTAAATATAAACTCTGGTCTATAAAAATGCTTTTCTTAGTTCAGTAGAACTATGGTGTTCCCTCCCCCAAAGCAAATTTTAATTGGGCTCTAATTCTTTTTGTAACGTCTTTATTCAAATTTAGTATTTTTCTAGCTGAAAGATGTAAGGTGGCTTATGTAACAAATAAAACTCAGTTGGAAAAAAAGAAAGAATCCAATGTAAGCTATGGGTCTTTTTTCTGCAAAATGAGTATTCACAGAACCACACAAGAAGTTCATCCAGTATGAGGGGATTCTAGATGTTTAGGAATGCATGGTCACAGGGTCAGGAAGTCAAGAGACTTCGGTTCTCACCAATACTGCTACTAACTGGCTGTGGATTTGATAGATCCTGTGATCTCTCAGATCCTTTATAATTCCCAAATGAAACTTTTCCTGGACAGTCCTTGATTTTGACATAGTAAGATCTGACATGATAAAAAAAAAGTCCTCCATAAAAGTAAAACTTAGAATATAATGATCTTGGGGCCAGCAGGTGGTGTGGTGGTTAAGGGTGCTGAACTCCCACATGGCCCACCACAGTTCAACTTCCAGATCTGGTAGCTTGCATTCTTACTTTTCCTCTCTCTCTCCCACTCTGTCTCTCTCTGGTCAAATAAAAATAAGTAAGTAAGTAAGTAAGTAAGTAAGTAAGTAAAGTTCAATAAAAATAATTCTCAAAAAAAATGTTCAAGAGAAATACGTATTCTTAAAAAAAAAAAAAGGAATATAATTATCTTGCTCTGTTGCAGCAGGAACCATGGAGGGCATGCAAAAGAAGAAAAAGAGAAGAAAAGGGTTTCCATGTTGCCAGAAACCCTTAAGAAAAAGCAAATGAATTTTGCAGAGCTGAAGATTGAGCACCTGAGGAAGAAATTTGTTCAAAAGATGCTTCAAAAGGCAAGGAGGAAGCTCATCTATGAAAAAGCTAAGCACTATCATAAGAATATGAACAGGTCTATAGAACTGAGATGGCAAGAAAAGCTGGCAACTTCTATGTACCTGCAGAACCCAAATTGGCATTTGTCATCAGGATCAGAGGTATCAATGGAGTGAGCCCAAAGGTTCGAAAGGTGTTGCAGCTTCTTTGTCTTTGCCAGATCTTCAATGGCACCTTTGCTAAGCTCAAGGCCTCAACTAACATGTTGAGAATTGTGGAACCATATATTGCATGGGGTACCTAAACCTGAAAACAGTAAATGAACTGATCTACAAGCGTGGTTATGGCAAAAATCAATAAGAAGCGCATTGCTTTTACAGATAACTCTTTGCTTGCTCAATCTCTTGGTAAATTTGGCATCATCTGCATGGAGAATCTGATTCATGAAATCTATACTGTTGGAAAATGCT